>NC_081413.1:158442848-158720348 GCF_030272615.1 Cryptomeria japonica
TTCTACTTAACATGCCTTATCATAAGTTAACCAAATCAACAAATAAGATCACAATAACAAAAGCATTCACCACTTGACAGAAATGTTTATACGTGGAAAACTCAAATAGGTAAAAACCATGGTGAGATGGGACTCACAAGAATAGCTATTTGAACTCTTTCGAAGTTTGCCTTGTTAGGAGCCAAAGCCTGTTAGAGCTTTACAATAAGTCTTGTTAAGAACAAATTCTGGTTAGGAATCACCCAATTAAGGGATTTACAAATATGCCTTGTTAGAAGCACAATACCCTATTAGGAGTAACCTCGTTAGAGGATTTAAGAATCCAAGCTAATGGACCACCTTGTTAGAGGATTTAATGAGTAACCAAGCTTGTTAGAGCTTACCCGATTAAGGGATTTTACTTTTGTTGTAATTGTTAGAAAACAATAGGTTTTTGATGAATACTAAGAGGGGGGGTGAATTAGTATATCAAAAAATACTGTACTCAAACTCTTAAATAGTTTAGCAGATAACCAGTACAACATATTCACTAATAAATCGGTTAAGATAAATGCAAACCAAATAGAAAACAAAGCATTCACCCACAAGAACACAATCACCATAACACAAGATGTTTTGACATGGAAACCCAAATGGGAGAAACCACGGTGAGCAGAAACTCACAAGTAACTATCTGCAGAATAGAAACTAGACCTGTTAAGGTCATACAATGTTCTTCACCAGAACAGATCTTGTTAGGAATCTAGATCTCTATTAGGAGATAAGTCCTGTTAAAGACTACCTTGTGAGAGGATTTCAGATTCAGAGCTGTGAACCACCTTTTTAGAGGATTTACAAAGGCTTTGCTAGGCCTACCTGGTTAAGGGTTTTAGACTTGTCAAAGATGTGAGTAATCAACAAGTGAGTGATCTAGATACTAGCACAGTATGCTTGGTTAGATCCTTGATAGCTCACTATTAATGTATTTCAGCATTACTTCAGTCTTCAATATCTCCACACTCTTACTCTTCACACAGACCTAATCTTCTCTTCTATGATTGCACATACAAACCCTCATCATCATCTAAAACCCTAGACATGATGTCCTTATAAAGGAGTCTGATTTCATGTCGGTCCAATAGGATTAAATTATAAGTTCCTAGGTTCAGTGCATCTAGACACATTTGGTAACATGACACAAAATCACCGCCAAAGTGTTGGTGGATGATAACTCATCATAGAAATACCGGTTGGTAACTCATCACAGAGTAATACCGGTTCATACAATTTACCGATTACCGGTTGTCAAAAATGAAGACTGGAAAATGTTAACTACCACTTTGTTCCTTCATATCGCTTGAGATCCTCGAACCGCTTGAGGTCTTCATACTACTTGAGGTCTTCAGTCAATTTGTGATCGGTAAACATCTTCTACAAAATACCGAAAGTCTAAAGAATATAATACATAATACCGGTTGGAACAAATACTGGTTGAGCATAACTTATACATCAAGAAAGTGTACACAAAGCAAGTGTGTGTCCATCAATGATAATCACAACATCATCAAAATGCTAACAATCTCCCCCTTTGGCATTGATGGCAACACTTAGGAAAATTTTGACATCTAAGTGTTTTTACAACAAAAATATGCCATAAACAAAATTACTCCCCCTAAGCATATACACTATCCCTTTTGCAGAAATTACAATGTCTACTACTCCCTTAAAGAGGTAACATGAAAGTATACATAACATTCACCAAAATTTTAAATACTGCTCCCCCTTTGCCAACAATGACAAAGTAATGCAGAATAATGTATGTTTCTCATTATCATTAAAAATTGAGTAAATGTTTATGACAATAAGGAATGAAACTTATCAAAAACAGATTTAAAATCCTGCATAAAAGTTTTCATGGCCAATGCCCATGACTCAAGTAATGAGGTAGCAACCTCACTTTCACTCTGCATCTGAGATACCTGTTCTTCCATGGCATCAATGGTACTCATCTCTTGAGTTGTCGTTAAGGCTTCCAGGTTGAGAAAGCACTTCTGAAGAATCTACAGTCTTGACAATAAGACCAATTGAAGTTCCTACAAATCTCTTGACCGGTTGTTGATTTCTAATTCTATCCTTGGAGTTTGAAGCTGATAACGATGAACCATTTGCCCATATATAGAAAATGAATCATAGGGAATCTTGAAGTTACTTATGTATGCTTGCAACTCCGATTGGAGTTATCTTTTTGTGTGAGCACATCATCACAAAATAGATAGGGTTGGTTGAATTTACTCAACAGTAGTTTGCACTCATCCATAGCCACACTTATATCCTTCTATAGTTTCAGAAGTTGTGACCGAAGCTCATTCAATTTCTTAACTAAGGCAATGTTGAGTGCCTTATCATGCTTCTTCTTGGCATTTGCTTTAGAAACTTCTTCTAGGCATTGTACTTGGTCTTCTACAATGGTACACAGAAGTTTAAGTTTAGACAGGGAGGAATCGGTACTGGGGAGGTTAGTACTGGGAATCAAACTGGTGAGGGTGTCAACCGCAGTTTGAATGACATCTTGTTCCTTCTTCCTCCTCAAGGCTTCCAATCTTTGCTATGCAAGCTTTATGCTTTGAAGCAGCTCTGATTCATCTACAGATTGAAGATCAATAGGACTGGGGATGTCAACCAGTTTGGCTTGACCACCGGTTACCTTGGGAGTCTCCGCTTGTTTGGCTTTCTCTATTTCCTTCTCCTCTGATGCTCTTTTCTTTTCTTCTTCTTTCTTCTTTTGTTCCTCTTCTTGTTTCTTCTTCAGTTCTTCCTTCTTCTTGTCTTCTTCCTGCTTTTTCTTTTCTTCATCCTTCTTTCTTTCTTCTTCCTTCCTTTTATCCTCTTCTTTCTTCTTCTCCTCTTCTTTCCTCTTCTCCTCTTCTATCCTCTTCTCCTCTCCTTTCCTCTTCTCCTCTTCTTTCCTCTTCTCTTCCTCTTTCCTTTTTATTTCCTCTTGCCTTACTTTTTCCACTTGCCCTTTATCAATCTTTTCCTTGTCCTGTTTCTCCTTCTCTACTTTTTCCTTGTCATGTTTCTCCTTTCCTATGTCTGAAGTGACATCTTCAACATCCAATGCATCCACATCAATAGTTTCAACCTATTCTATAAATCTTTCTCCTTCACCATCAAATACCTCATCCGGTTTGGCTGAGGATAGGTCAGGTTCTTGTTCAGTCTTCATATTGGCCTCAGACACTTGGTGCATCTTCACAGAAGCTTTAGCATGTAAGTGGGTGTCCTTCTCCACTTCAGAAGTTCTACCTTCAAGAAGCCTGAGTCTTCTCCTTCTCATGAAGAAGAGACTTTTATTCTTGTCAATTATCTCAAACAATTTAGAATTAGAGGCGTCGGGAAAGTATTGTGCAAAGACTTTCTCCCTTATTTCCTATTCTTTCTCAATGGCAATGTGCCATTTATTGTCCAAAGAATTGTATAAAGAATCAGGTGTCACCGATCTAATTTTAGATGGCGACTGGTCATAAACACATAAATAATTAATGATTTCCCACTCTACTTCTTCTTTCTCACTATCAGTAAAATCATCAAAATACTCCTTCAAATCATCAAGCAATTTCCTTTTAATATTCTTAATAGTTCTTTGACAATGTGTCAAAGGCTTATAAGAAGAGATGTCTATATTTACTGGTGCTGACATTGTAGGTGCATTACCAGTAGATTTTGCCTTCTTTCTTGATTGCCTGGTTTTATTAGGTTGTACTTCCGGTTCAGTATCCTTTGGCTCTGGTGAGTTATTTTTGGTTTTCCGCTTCCTCTCAAATACTTTAGTTGGAGCAACCTCAAGTTTCTTCTTGGCAGGTGACTTCTTGGTCACTTTTGGGCTGGCTAAGGTAACCAGTGCTGATACCGATGGCACTGCCTTTCCCTTTTTCAGTGAAGGATATTCAACCGGTGTTACCCTCTCTAAGTAGGCGCTGATTCTCTTTTTCTTGGCATCTAGAGGTGTGGCAAGCTAGGTAGAGGCATACCCATCCAACATTTCATACATCACTTCATACCCCATATGTTCTACTGCTTCCTTTCTTGGTTCTACCGCTTCCATTATGCATTAATCTACCTTTATGATAAAGCAGATGTCATCTTCATATTTCTTTACAATATCTCTAGAAATCCTCATCATCTGGCTCATTTTTCACTTGAATTCATCAAAATATTTATTTAGAACCTCAGGATATCCGGTTCCCACCACTTGAAGACTTTCCCTGATTTGCTTAGTGACCGGTTGGGCAACAAACCATTGAATATCACCTACTCTAGGAAAATAGCCTTGAAATTAGAAAAATAGGCCGATCAAAAGTTGTCCAAACCTGAACCTTAGAGCATTATCCTATTTGATGGATTTCAGGTTCAATAGCAGTTGCTTCTACAAACAAGTACATAAATCAAAAGAGGTGTCTTCCTTAATCATTTTGTAGGCGGCATTCACCGCAGCAGCAGGGACAGAGTTTATTCTACTGGCATAAAACACCCTGTAGCCAATCACCATGCAAGCATACTTAACTAAATCATATTTGATGGTGTTGACAATCATTCCCCATTGGTCGCTCAGAGAACTACTGAGCTTGGTCATTTTAGTCTTGATGACCTTCCTTAGGGCTGGCACCTCTCCAATGTTACAGAAACTGGTAATGGCATGAATTTCTTCTGGTGTAATATCATACGACCTCTCGAGATACATTTTGTCACCATGTACTCTGCTCAAGATGATGCGGATGTGACCTTCAGTGAACTCTTCAAGAAAATAAACTGCATTGTGTAGTTTCTTCCTCTCTAGGATACTATATTCTAGTTTGATTTTCTTGTCATCCCCACAGAATAGACCTAGTTGAGAATGGATCACTAGGGATCCTAGGTCTTCAAATTTGCAATCAATATATCTTGAAATATCTTCCTCAACTATAACTCTAGCAGGTATCTGGGATTGGGCATTGTATTTCATCTTCTTTTGAATAAAATCCGCTGTCTACAGGTGCACTAGAACTGGAGTGCGATGCAGAAGCCATGATTAAATGATAGAAATTTTTTTTTTTTTGAGAGATACCTTCACACTTCAAAATTTAGAGTTTTGCAATGTTGCTCACAACACACCACTTCAGTTGCTGGATTACCGCTTGGTGTTCTTCACTTGATTGATTGAAAACGATCTCTAGATTCTTCTGCAAGATTTTGAATTCACTTTGAATCGCTAGACGAATCACTCTTGTCGCTCTGCACTTGAAAATTCTTTGCTCAAAACCAGATAAGTGAAAATGGTGTCAAAAATCCCTTTTAAATGATCTTTCACCTACCATAATAAATGCTCCACCGCTAGGGTACAAACCCTAATTTTTCCTTTTACCATTTCAAAATCTTCTACCGATTAATAGGTAACATATACCAGTTGAGGTCTTTACCGATATAAACTGGGGGTTCAAATATTTCACTGATAAGCTCCCCCTAAGCTTTTCTGAAGCTCAATTTGTCAGTTCAGAGACTTCCACATTAGGTGCAGAAACCAATTCATTTTGTGACACTTCTTCAGGTTTCTTTTTCCGTGTTTTATTCATTCCCGCTTGAACGGTTTCAACATCAATCTTCCCTTCTAGAGTGATCGGTATATCATCCGATAGGTTCTTTCTCATTTTGCAGGTTCTGGCAGTGTGTCCCGGTTTGTTGTAATGATAGCATACCATTCCAGGTGTTCTCCATGGTCCATTGTTCATACTATAATTCTTCCTTCTACATGTTACAGTAGTGTGACCGCTACCATGACAGATCAAACAGATTGCTCTCCAACCAATTGTCGCTTGATAGCCACCTGACCGATGGTCATAAGCATTATACTAGTTGGGATTCCGATTCATAGAGGGTTCCAGAACAACTCCTTGAGTTCTTGGAGGATATCTTCCAATGTTGTGCAAAATAGACCTACTTTCAAATTCTCTATGCCCAAACTTGTTGCATGCATGACAGTTTCCATTGAATCTATTGGATCTAGGCTTATTGTTTAGAAAATAAGGAAAACTATTGTAGGCCTTATTTCTACACACATTAGCAGTATGTCCTTCCTTGAGACAATTGAAGCAAACAGGTTTAAAATTTTGCTTACCTTTATCCTTGGATGTTGGTTGCTTCTTTGATGCTACATAGTTTTTTCTAGAGGTCTCACCTTCCTCATACCCAGAGAAACCAAGTCCAGTGGTATTCTTTATCGGTTTTGTTGATTCAATCTTTTGCTCTAGCTTAGCGGTACTCTGATTGAATTTGGCAAGTATCTCTTTTGACTTAGTGAGTTCTTTGGAAATAGCAACATTGGATTCCTTCAAGGTTGCATTCTAAAAAATAGCCATGTTTAGTTCACCTTGCATTTCTTCTTTTTCAACTTTACTCTCTTGGAGATGAGCGGTAAGAGCATTGATTTCTTGCTTTAGCTTGGAGATCTCATGATCTTTGTCTTTTACTAGATCTTCAGCTTTCCTTTGGTTCTCAAGCTCTTGACATATTCTGATAGTCAGTCCTTCCAGTTCCCTTCTCAGGTTGGCATTAGATTCATTCAGTTTTTCAATTTCTTCAACTAGGGCATCCATGTCTGCTTCATCAGAAGAAATATTTTCAGTAAGCTCCATTAGTTTCTCAGCATGCTCTCTTCTTTTGGCCAGAGAGGCTTTATACTTGACTTTGAGTTCATCATAGGCTCTCTCAGTCTGAGTGAGACAATGAGTAAGTTCCCTCATAGTGTATTCCCCCATATCTCCTTCCAAGTGGTTAGACTTATAGAAAGGTTGGCTCTGATACCAATTGATGAATACTAAGAGGGGGGGTGAATTAGTATACCAAAAAATACGATACTCAAACTCTTAAATAGTTTAGCAGATAACCGGTACAACAAATTCACTAATAAACCGGTTAAGATAAATGCAAACCAAATAGAAAACAAAGCATTCACCCACAAGAGAACAATCACCATAACACAAGATGTTTTGATGTGGAAACCCAAATGGGAAAAACCACGGTGAGCAGAAACTCACAAGTAACTATCTGCATAATAGAAACCAAGCCGGTTGGTCATACAATGTTCTTCACCAGAACAGATCATGTTAGGAATCTAGATCTTTGTTAGGAGATAAGTCTTGTTAAAGACTACCTTGTGAGAGGATTTCAGATTCATAGTTGTGAACCACCTTGTTAGAGGATTTACAAAGGATTTGCTAGGCCTACCTAGTTAAGGGTTTCAAACTTGTCGAAGATGTGAGTAATCAACAAGTGAGTGATCTAGATACTAGCACAGTATGCTTGGTTAGATCCTTGATAGCTCGCTGTTAATGCATTTCAGCATTACTTCAGTCTTCAATATCTCCACACTCTTACTCTTCACACATACCTAATCTTCTCTTCTATGATCGCACATACAAACCCTCATCATCATCTAAAACCCTAGACATGATATCCTTATAAAGGAGTTTGATTTCATGTCGGTCCAATAGGATTAAATTACAAGTTCCTAGGTTCAGTGCATCTAGACACATTTGGTAACACGACACAAAATCACCGCCAAAGTGTTGGTGGATGATAACTCATCACAAAAATACCGGTTGGTAACTCATCACAGAGTAATACTGGTTCATACAATTTACCAATTACCAGATGTCAAAAATGAAGACTGGAAAAATCTTAACTACCGCTTTGTTCCTTCATACCGCTTAAGATCCTCGAACCGCTTGAGGTCTTCATAACGCTTGAGGTCTTCAGTCAATTTGTGACCGTTAAACATCTTCTGCAAAAGACTGATAGTCTAAAGACTATAATACATAATACCAGTTGGAACAAATACCGGTTGAGCATAACTCATACATCAAGAAAGTGTATGCAAAGCAATTGTGTGTCCATCAATGAAAATCACAACATCATCAAAATACCAACAGTTTTCTTGTCTAAGTAGCACTACATTTTCTTGATCAGATCCTTCTAAGCTTCAATCTGCCTTCACTCAAACTGCAGATCCATTCATTGGTTGGGCAACCACACACTCAACAAGTTTTCTACCAATCTTGCCAACAACATTTACAAACAACTTCATCGACCTTAAATAAAAATCATTTAGGTCGATAACATAACAAAAACCTAATTCTCATAATTGAGATTACAAACAAGTCAGTTTAATCTTGACCGTTATAAATCATAACAATCTCTTCACATTCCTCAAGACAATTCCAACTACTCCATGATGACCGCTCCATTGGACTTTGTAACTCATCACACATTGTGCATTAAATGCAATCCACTTTGCTCCTTCCCTAGACAATAAGCAAACGCGCCAAATAAATTTGACTTTATCCTCATACAATGATCACATGTGTCTCCATCATTACTAATCATCAGATAATAAACCAACAAGCTTGATCTATTAGGGCTTAACAACTGATAGGGTTTACCAGTTACATTACATAGAAAGGTTTGAACCTTTACACCGGTTCATCGGTTCAACACACAAAATTTACATACTGGTTACAATATCTTCTAAAACTCTCTTCTTACCGATTACTAGCCAATATCAAAAACAACAATATCAACAATAACATGAATACCTTTTACCAATTCAATTGACATCAATGATAACATATCATTAATGCAATCTCTATGCAAAATGCCAACAAAGTGAAACCGGTAAGACTCCTTATGAACTATGGTTTGGTCATATTCCTACTCTTAAGTATTTCAGAATATTTGGAAAAAAATGTTATATTAGAAGAGATGAGTATATTGGCAAGTTTGATCCTAGAAGTGATGAAGGAATATTTCCTTGTTATTCATCTAAAAGCAAGGCATATAGATGTTATAATAAAAGGTTACATAAAATCATTGAGAGTACTAATGTGAAGATAGATAAACCCTTTAAAGGATATTCAAGATCTACAGAACCAACATTTCAAATGATCATAAATGAACCGACACAGATTGTACTGGTACACAGTGAAGACCCAGTCACACCAGCATCATTAGAAAACTCAATTGTGACTGAAGAACAACATGTAAGTGGAAATCAAAACAAACCCAGGTATGTAAGATTCAATCATTTAGAGAATCAGATAATTGGAAACAAGAATCAAGGTGTTATGACTAGAGGAAGATTGGCAAATGAAGAGGTATGTTTAATTTCTCAATTTGAACCAGCATCTATTATTGAAGCATGTCAGGATAAACATTGGATAAAAGTAATGGAAGATGAATTAGAACAAATTGAAAAGAATAATACTTGGACATTATTCCTCGGCCTAAAGACAAAAATGTAATTGGAACTAAATGGGTATATAGAAATAAACTTAATGAGAATGGTGAAGTAATCAGGAACAAAGGAAGATTAGTTTGTAAAGGTTATTCACAAAAAGAGGGAATTGATTACAAGGAAACCTTTGCATCGGTAGCCAAAATTGAGGCAATTAGACTATTTCTTGCATTTCCATCTCATAAGAACTATAAAATTTATCAAATGGATGTAAAATGTGCATTTTTGAATGGAGATCTTAAGGAGGAAGTTTACATTGAACAACCTAATGGATTTTCTTTGATAGATAATAAGGATATGGTTTGCAGGTTAAGGAAAGATTTATATGGATTAAAGCAAGCTCCCAGAGCTTGGTATGCTAGATTGGATAAATATCTTTTGAAGCTTGGTTACACAAAAGGTAACACTGACAACAATTTGTATTACAAAGTTACCAATGATGATATTTTGGTTATTGAAGTATTTTTGGATGATATCACTTTTGGAGGTGAAGATGGACTATGTAAGGACTTTGCTAACCAGATGCAAAAAGAATTTGAAATGTCTATGATTGGAGAGATAAAAAAATTTCTAGGTTTGTAGATTTCACAAACAGATAAAGGTATATTCATATGTCAAAAAAAGTACTTGAAGGAACTTATGAAGAAATTTGGTATGGAAAATTCCAAACTGATAAGCACTCCTATAACTACAACTGATAAATTAACATTGAAGGATGATTCAACTCCTATTAATTTGACAAGATACAAATCCATGATTGGAGGTTTACTATATTTGACACAAACTAGACCTGATATAATGAATGCAGTATGTATTGTATCTAGATTTCAAAGTAATCCTAAAGAAAATCATGAATCATCAGTTAAAAGGATTTTTCGGTACCTACAAGGCACAACAAATCTAGGTTTATGGTATCCTAAAGATGAAAATTTTCATTTATGTGTATACACCGATGCAAATTGGGTAGGAGATGTAGATGAAAGAAAGAGTACCACTGGCGGTGCATTCTTTCTTGGTAGAAGATTGATTTCATGGATAAGCAAGAAGAAGACTTGTACATCATTATCTACAACAGAATCAGAATATGTTGCAGCAACAACTAATTGTACTCGGGTATTATGGATTAGGCAAATGTTGAAGGATATAAAGGTAAAATGCAAAGAACCAATAATTATTTATTGTGATAATTCAGCAGCAATGGATATATCAAAGAATCCGGTATTTCACTCTAAGACAAATCATGTTTCTATTAAGTACACATTTTCTGAAAGAGAATATTGAAGCAAATGAAGTAAGATTGGTTTATGTGAATACTAAAGAACAAATTGCAGATATCTTTACAAAGCCTTTGCCTAAGAAAACATTTGAATATCTCAGAGAGCAGCTCGGGGTAATTTCCCCACTGATAGACTTGAATGATGAAGTTTGGCATCAAACCGGCAGGGACTAAGAGAAACATCTTTTTCCAGCTTTGATGGAGGAGAGCTACTTCTCAAGGGGATTAGTTGGCTAAATGTTATGTTTTGAATTCTTAACTACTTTGGCATTTGATGTCAAAGGGGGAGAGATATCTATGGAAAAACATTATACCTTGAGGGAGAGATATACTCTTTGGATATATGTATTTTTGGTTTCTGTTTCTGTTACAGAACTTTGTATTGATCTATCTTTGGGAGATTGTTGGTTTATTGGTTTTGGCATTTTGTTTTTGGCACTTAGATGTTTTTCCCTCTAGTAATGCCATCAATGCTAAAGGGGGAGGTTGTTGGTATTATGGATGACTTCATCATGTGTTGCATTGGTTTTGTCATTGACGTCAACACTTGTCTTCTTGGAAGTCTACATTATGTTCACCGGTATGGTTAGTGACTTATGCACAATCATCGGTATTTGTTCACCAATAGGTTATATGGTTCACTGGCAGCGATGATCACTTGTTATCATCTAGAGATCATTTGGTTATGTCAAATACATGGATTGGATGTTTGGATTTGGTATTTTGCTTATTGGTCTGTTCAGATTTAGTATCATCTGATTGTGGGTAAGGTGGTTTTTCCCCTTACCAGGGTTCCACGTCAAAATCTCTATGTCATGTTGTGGATGTTGTTTGTCTTTATGTTTCATGCATTAGGTTAAACCAATACTTCTATAACAGTTATTCTAATTTACCGGCACTAAGTTTAAGTTGGAATAATCTATTTTGAATTATAATTTATTGACAACTGATTCACCCCCCCTCTCAGTTGTCCTTCCTAGTTCCTAACATTGTATACATCCTCCAGAGTGACTGACACCTTACCAATCGGTAAATGAAAAGAGAAAGTATCAAAGTATCATCTCTCTGCAAGAGTAGTCAGTAGTCTTGTGTTTTCCCGAATCTTAGGAATGAACATAATATGTCTTAAACCCATCGCTGCTATAGCTATATGGTCATCCTCCATCAAGTTCATTTGTAGCTTCTATGTCATAGGGAATCTCTCCCGTGACTCCAACTAAGCTATCTATACTATTGTAATCATACCAAACCAACCACATCAGTCCTAGTAGTACTAATGTCTATCACATAGTGCTTCTTATCCTACCCTAGCATAGTGGTGCTTATGTTTATCACATAGTACTACTCATTAGGCTCTTCCCTGATGTGCTTATGTGTATCACATGGCACTACATCCTATTAGTGTATATGTTTATCACATTACATAGTCTTTATCAGATCCTTCTAGAGAACTTGTTGGATTTTATCAATTTGACGACTTATCCTAGATTTTCTTAGCAACTTATCTGCTTAGGGGAACCTATCTGAGTGTATCATCTCGACAGTTTATCCATATGGCTATGCATTTTTATCACATGGTTGTTGATTCTTACCCTAACTTTACCCTATGTTGGTTGAGGCACTTGTCTGAGTGTATCCTCTCAACAATTTGTCCAATCAATAGCGTATGTCTATCACATAACTATTGATTTCTGCCTTCCTAGACATAGATGCATTCAGGCCAAACCTATATGTTCTATAACTTCACATTAAATAGTTTTACTTTGCACACACACGACTTTGCACATTTACGCGACATTGTTTTGCATTTATGTGACAAAATATCCTATATGCTACCTACAATCACAAACATAGAAATAATTAATATAAATGTGATTACGATCACATACTCAAACATACTCTACATATATGCGTAATCATTCCATAGACGTTCCCTAATGCAACACAGACGCATTGAAAACCCTAAACATCGATTCTATATTTTTGTCTAAACCTATATTCTAGCCTAATTAATGTGGATTAAATTCTAAAGGAATAGGCATGTTTGAGGTACATACTTGCTCACCCATGTCTATAGGCTACTCGAATCATTGAACTCAATCGAATCTATGCAATGTAACTGCCATTGCTCCTCAACTATTGACTGCTCCTCTAAGCTCCTTGGACGCTCTACTCTCTAATCTCTCAAGTATCGTGGATGTAAATGAGGATGTTTCTCCCCATGGCCTCTCTCTATACAGGTTGTAGAACTTTAATTAGTTGTGCTAACCTCTCGTTGTTGTTTTCTTGCCCGTTGATCCCTTTTGAGTCCAATTTTCACTGCCTTGACCTTGTTAGCTTATCCTTGTCTCTTCTAGCCTTTCTTTCTTTTCGAGAGATTGTCTATGAATTTTTGAAAAAAAATTCACCTAATCTCTCAAGGGGGCATGATCTCTTCATTACTCAGGGAAAATGTTGTATCAATTAATATTATACTTTTCTTTGAGCCAGTGTGATGAACTTCATTGTCTCAAAGAGGGGCAAAATGTAGACACCTAAAATTGTCCTAGCCTAATTAAATAAATATTTTATTTATTTATTTTATCCTAATCCATCTATTAATTATAGATTTTTATTTAATTAATTAATTCATTTATCCTCTTCTAGCCATCCCCCATTTCAATAAAGGTTTTTATTTATTTAAATTATCCTTTCCCTAAACTAAAAAAATTATTTATTTATTTAATTGGTCTCACTTCTTCTATTAATTAAATAGATATTTATTTATTTAATTAATTCATTAGCTTTTTCCTTCCATGACACTTGTAATTCATATCTTAATTTTCTTTTAAACACCTCTCTAATAATTTATTAGGGTATGTGCAGGATCATGGTGTGCCAAAACAGGCCCTTAAGTGGCAATGAAATTTCAGAAAATCAAAGTTATGCAACTTGACATGAAAATTTGAATAAGTTGTGAGCATTATTTTTAAAATATGTAAGAAGAGAATATATATAAAATTGAATGTAGTTTCTAAGATACTAGTTGGTTTTGGAGAAAAAAAATCCCATTTGATGAAAATTTCAAATTTCAATGCAGTGGTACTAAAATTTCAGGAAAAATATAAGAAGTAGGCATATGTATGACCACCCTAATCACAATTAAATCATAATATTTTTTATAAGATTTATAATATAATTATTAGACTCATATCCGGATGTGAAACATATTTTTTTATAAAGATAATAATTATTTATGATTTTTTTACTACAACTTTTTAGAAATTTAGAAACTCCTATGTCTGACCACATTAACTTGGTCAAAACCTTATGAATTTTATTTTTTAATTTTTCCCTATAGTAGACGAAGCATAGGATGTGATGCATGTTTTGGATTCAAAAAATGTTATACAATTTGAAAATTATGAGTGTTTTTCAATCAGTCTATCAATCAGGACTTTTGTCAGAATTTAATTAGAAAATAAATAATAATAATTTATTAAACTCAAAATAAGACAAGCCTTATATTATTGGAAATCTGAGAATGTCCTTAAAAAACCCTTTTTGTTTTATCATTTTTCTCAATAAAAAAAATCATCAGCCACCTGTGTAAAGTCTGAAAAATCAAGGAATACTGAAAAACATGTTTTTTCAATTGACTTTGTAGGCTTGTCACTTTTGCTGGTTCCCGAAAATAGGTTTACACTTCTACAGGGAAGAGACCAAGCTAATTCCTCTAAATACCTATGGAAAGCCACTTCCAACTATCAATATCCTTCAGGCTTGGACCAACTGTGACAAGGATTTTCTACAAATCCTTCTACACTTTGGGCTCTGCAAGACCTGGGCGGGTAATCCCTTCAGTGAACTTCCTGAGCTCTGCACTACACTAACGAATTCACTGAAAACAATGCATATTATCTCATAAAAGGGCTCGATAGAAAGGGAGAATTCTTAAGGATGACAAATACTTCAGTGATCCTCGACCTAACTGGAGCATGAGATGGGTGAGACAACTCAGAAAATAGATGAAAACTTAGCAATGATGTTCTGATATAGAAAAGATTATAGTGATTCCTCAGTGAAACTGAAACAAGGTTGATTATTAAATATGGTTACAAGCACTGATTAGTGCCTTACTCCATTGGGTACGTGAAGATATGAAACGTAAACTGAAAATGTGACAGAATTTTATGTAATAATATAAGATCTAAGATAATACTACCTTACAGTATATCTTTTTGGCCATTTGGTGGAATTGATTATGTGTTGCATTGATTTTTTGTCATTGATGCCAACACTATCTATTTGGATGCTTTACCGACACCCTTTTGGTTCCGATAGATTGAGTAGTTTCTGGTTGATTTGGATCTGGCATGATCTGGTAGGCTCTAGTATAGTTTGGTGATGGAATTGGCTTGTTCATGATACTCATGCTCGTATTTGGTCAGTTGGTTTTGGTCTCGTGATCGGATGCTATCCTGTTTGCTTAGAAACTTGGTTTTTGGTTTCAACGAGGGTTTCACCGGCAGAGATTTTGGTGGAGATCTTTGATGAATTACATAAGTGGTGTTGGTGCAGCTTCTGGTGGAGTTTCAGGATGATGTTAGTGATCATGTTCAACTTGGCGATTGGAGATCATTGTTGTAGCGTGTGGACCTATATTAGGTCCTGGTTGATCTATGTTATGGAATGACTTTAATGTAACATATGGATTGGACCTATCGATGTATTTTCAAGATGTCTTATGTGTTGTACATTATTTGTTTGGTCTAAGGCCGACATCGTTTCTAACTATGTAATTGGTTTATTATCTGGTGGCTGACCTAACTGTTTATTTTCAAGGGTTTGTATATATAGATGTAAGATCTCGTTGTAGATCATCATGGTTATGTTAGAGGTCATGGTCAAGGAATGTAATGTGCGAATAATATAATATCATTGGAGTTGGTCGATCATTGGAGATCGAATTGGGTTTATGTTACAAAAGGATTTAGTCCTCTGGTATTGAGCTTAACCAGAACTATACTCAGGCATAAGAGATGCTATCTTTTGCAGTTAAACACTTCTCTAAATTACTGTAGACCCCTCAATTGTAATTCACATACTTACTATAGAAGTATTATCTGACTATCGGTAGGCTTCTTACCATGGTTCTTCCCTTTACTGGGTTTTCCACATATAAATATTGGTGTCACGTGGATGGTATTTATTCTATGATTACTGTTTATGCTTAATTGGTTTAACTGCTATTCCGGTATTAATGTTTTGGGTTCCGGTATTAAAGTTTAAATTGTTAATGGTTCTGGTAATCTATGACAACTAATTCACCCCCCCCCCCCCCCCCCTCTTAGTTGTCTTCCGGTTATTTGAATTGTCTAACAATGGATATCAGAGCCTTGATCCTCTCTGCAGAAAGCTTAACCACTTGAGGAAGATCCTATGATGACTAACAGTTCAAGTTCATCCAATTCTTCTGGAGCTATATTTTGGAGGGATATTTTGAGGCTTGATGGAACAAATTACATAGTATGGAAGATTCAGATGGAAACTCACCTAAGATGTCTTGGCAAGGAGATTTAGTAAATCACATAGAATGGTGTCACACCCTGTAATTCAGGATCTGGCAATCCTCCTCTGGAAAACCTGGACAATGAGCTTGAGAATGATTGTAGAGCAAGAGAAGCCCTCTTGTGTGCACTTTTTGATCAGCAAATAATGGGATTAACTTACAAATCATCTAGAAAGGCTATATGGGATAAGTTGGAGACTCTTAATGAAGGTGACCCTACAGTGAAGATTGCTAAACTTGATGGTTACTGGGTGAGATATGAAAACTTGGAGATGGAAGAAGATGAAAGGATTATTGCATTCATGGAAAAGGTAAATGAGATTGTTATGGGAATTCAATGTTGTGGTGGAACTCTAAGAAAAGATGAAATTATTTTTAAAGTCCTGAGATCCCTACCATCGACTTACAAAATGAAGGCTACTGCTATCAATGAGTTGAGAACAATGGATAGTACATCTGTCAACATAGATACTTTGGTTGGGAAACTATCTACTTTTGAGCTTGAATAATTTGGACATTCTGGAGCTGTGAAGACTAAACCTGATTTTCATGCATCTACATCTACAACCGATATGCAAGACTGGAAATATTTGTATGCAAAGGAATTAGAAGATATGAAGAGAGAAGATGATGATTTTTAGCAACTTGAAGCACTATTTGCTAGAAGAGTACCTAAAGGACCGGTAGGAAGTAAGTATGAAGGAAAAAAACCTTTTAAATGTTTTGCATGTAATAAGATTGGTCATTTTGCATCTAGATGTCCTAAAAGGAATTCAAGATTTGAAGAAAGGGTTAGAAGATAATTTAAGCCTAACCTTGGATATCAGAACAAGTATAAATACAAGAAGAACAAAACTATCTTGGATTCTTATAGAACAATGATGATGGAAGCTAATCTACCTCATATCTACTGGAGAGAAGCAGTGAGCATAGTGGTTTATACATTCAACAAAGTACATATCAAAAGAGAAACCGCTAAGACACCTTATGAATTATGGTTTGGTGATACACCTACAGTTAAGTATTTCAAAATTTTTGGTAGTAAATGTTATATCAGCAAATATGATATCATTGGGAAATTTGATCCTAGATGTGATGAAGGCATATTTCTTGGTTATTCTAATGAAAGCAAAGCATATAGATGTTATAACAGGAGATTGCAGAGAATTGTGGAGAGTGCTAATGTCAAAGTAGACGAGTTGAACACAAGTCAAATTGGAATTTATGAGAAGGAACCGACAGTGGAAATGATTATATCTGAACTGGTAGCACCTTTACCAGAATAGAGTGTTGAACCAGTTACTCTGACAGTATCAAAGAATTATACAGTAATAGAAGAATAGGGAAGAGGAACATAAAGTCAGAGGACTCCTAGGTATGTGAGATTAAATCATTCAGAAGATCAGATCATTGGGGATAAGAGCAATGGAGTGATGACAAGAAGAAGACTGGCAACTAATGAGGTATGTTTAATTTCACAAGTTGAACCGGTATCAGTAATTGAGGCATGTTATGATGAATATTGGTTGAAAGCTATGGAAGAAGAATAAGATCAGATTGAGAAAAATACCACATGGACCTTGGTTCCTTGGCCTAAAAATAAAAATGTTATTGGAACTAAATAGGTTATTAGGAATAAAATGAATGAGGATGGTTAATTTATAAGGAATAAGGCTAGATTGGTTTGTAAAGGATAATCTCAAAAGGAAGGAATTGATAATGGAAAGACTTTTGCACCTGTAGCTAGGATTGAATCTGTAAGATTATTTCTTGCATATGCTGCTTATAAAAACTACAAGGTTTATCAGTTGGATGTTAAATATGCATTATTGAATGGGGATCTTGATGAGGAAGTTTATATTGAACAACATGATGGTTTTTCACTATCAAATGATAAAAATATGGTTTTCAGGTTAAGGAAAGCTTTATATGGATTGAAACAAGCACCTAGAGCTTGGTATGCAAGGTTGGATAAATATCTTTTGAAGCTTGGTTTTACTAAGGGCAATGTTGATAGTAATTTATATTATAAAATCATCGATGATGATATACTGATTATTGAAGTATTTGTTGATGACATTATTTTTGGAGGTGAAGATAAGTGATGCATAGAATTTTCTAAGAATATGGAGAAAGAATTTGAGATGTCTATGATTGGTAAGATGAAATTTTTCTTAGGTTTGTATATTACTCAGACTAACAGGGATATTTTCATCTGTCAAACTAAATATGCTAAGGAATTGTTGAAGAAATTTGGTATGGGAGATTCTAAACCAGTAAGTACTCCTATGGTAACAAGTGAGAAATTGACAAGAAAAGAAATTGACAAGAAAAGATGTTTCTGCACCGATAAATCCTACAAGATACAAATCTATGATTGAAGGTCTCATTTATTTGACTCATACTAGGCCTGACATTATGAATGTTGTCTGTATTGTTTCAATATTTTAGAGTGATCCTAGATAAAATCATGAGATTGCGGTGAAAAGGATTTTTAGATACTTGCAAGGTACATCAGAATATGGATTGTGGTACCCTAAGGATGATAACTTTACTTTATGTGCATATACAGATGTTGACTGGCTTGGAGATGTTGATGATCGGAAAAGCACTTCTGGTGGAGCTTTCTTTCTTGGAAAGAAGTTGGCTTCATGGATCAGCAAGAAACAGTCATGTACTTCTTTATCTACTACTGAAGCTGAGTATGTTGTTGTTTCTACTAACTATAGACAAGTTTTATGGATGAACCAAATGCTGAAGGATATAAAGGTGGATTGTGATGCACCGATAGTTATTCACTGTGATAACTCTATTGCTATTGATATATCAAAGAATCCGGTATTTCATTCTAAAACAAAGAACATATCTATAAAGTATAAATTTTTGAAGGAAAAGGTGGAAGCAAATGAAGTTAGACTGGTTTATGTGAATACTAAAGAGCATATTGTAGATATTTTCACTAAACCTTTGCCCAAGGAATCATTTGAGTAACTGAGAGACAACTTGGGATTTTCTTCCCCTCTAGTAGAGACTTGATTGATGCGGTTCAGCATCAGTCCAACATGCATTATCAAAGATACTATTCATTTCGACACTAATGTGGGATGCTACTGCTCAAGGGGAGTAGTCATCTTTGTGATTCAGTAGTTTATGTTTTTACTTTGATATTTTTGTCAGATTTATGGCATTGATGTTAAAGGGGGAGTGATATTGATGTGAAAAAGACAAAGAAAGAAAAAGTGAAAGGGGGAGAAATTCAGAGATTTATAGAGATATTATTCACAAGGGAAGAAATATTGTCATTCAAAGTTGTATGTGAGAGATTGTTGGTTGTCTTCCATTGGGGGAGACGTGTTTAGCATTTCTTGGTACTTAGATGTTTTTCACATCTAGTGTTGCCATCAATTCCAAAGGAAGAGATTGTTGGCCATTTGGTGGAATTGATTATGTGTTGCATTGATGTTTTGTCATTGATGCCAACACTAGCTATTTGGATGCTTTACCGGCACCCTTCTGGTCCTAGTAGGTTGAGTGGTTTCTAGTTGATTTGGATCCAGCATGATTCGGTAGGCTTTGGTATAGTTTGGTGATGGAATTGACTTGTTCATGATACTCATGCTCATATTTGGTCAGTTGGTTTCAGTCTGGTGATTAGATACTATCCTATTTGCTTAGAAGCTTGGTTTCTGGTTCTGGTGAGGGTTTCACTATAGAGATTTTGGTGGAGATCTTTGATGAATTGCATAAGTGGTGTTGGTGTAGCTTCTGGTGGAGTTTTAGGATGCTATTGGTGATCATGTTTGACTTGGTGATTGGAGATCATTGTTATAGTGTGTGAACCTATATTGGGTCTCGGTTGATCTAGGTTATGGACTGACTTTAATGTAACATATGGATTGGACCTATCGATGTATTTTCGAGATGTCTTATGTGTTGGATATTATTTGTTTGGTCTAAGGCCGACATGGCTTGTAATTATGTAATTGGTTTATTATCTGGTGGATGACCTAATTGTTTATGGTTGAGGGTTTGTATATATATATTTAAGATCTCATTGTAGATCATCATGGTTATGTTAGAGGTCATGGTCAAGGAATGTAATGTGCGAATAATGTAAAATCATTCGGGCAGAGGAGTTGGTCAATTATTGGAGATCGAATTGGGTTTATGTAAGAGTATTTAGTCCTCTGGTATTGAGCTTAACCAAAACTATACTTAGGAATAGGAGATGATATCTTTTGCAGTTCAACACTTCTCTTGATTGTAGTCTGGATTTATATGTAGTCAGTGAGGCTCCTTTTGTGATGAGTAGTACACTCTAGGTTGTTTGCCTTCCTGCAACTGTAGGCCCCTCAATTGTAATTCACATACTTACTATAAAAGTATTATCTGATTGTGGGTAGGCTTCCCACTGTGCTTTTTCCCTTTACCGAGTTTTCCACATACAAATCTTGGTGTCATGTGGATGGTATTTATTCTGTTATTATTGTTTATGCTTAATTGGTTTAACGGCTATTCCGGTATTAATGTTTTGGGTTTCACTATATAAAGTTTAAATTATTAATGGTTTCGATAATCAGTGATAACTGATTCACACCCCCCCTCTCAATTGTCTTTCAGTTATTTGAATTGTCTAACTTATCTCATTTGCAATCCCAACCTAAACTACTTATCTAAAAATCCGTGCACAAGCCCTATCATTTTGCAACTCTATTTAAGCAGTTTAATTGACCCCTTGCACCGAAGCATAAACAAAAAGCTACATACATCACAACAATGCACCTAAACAAATCTCCTTTAAGAACCTATGCAAATCTTGACACTAAAACGTCTCTTTATTTTCTCTGTAAAAGACTTTACATCTTTCTCACTTCACCTAGACTCACTATTGGAAACAGATAAGGAATAAACCAAGAACAAGAAAAATTTGAACCTACCAAAGACTCCCCAAAAATATGAACCCCTCTTATGGCCTTGATTTCCCTTTTTATAGAAGAAAGGGAGCAACAAGATTTAGGCCTAAAGACACATGTCACCAAAAGACCAAGCCAAGGAGGTTGTATGTAATTTTGTTACAAAATATTTCTTATCCATATGTTAGTGCCCATGATGAGGTGGAACCAAAATCTTCAATTGATTATCAATAGAAACAAAAACACTTGAGCCATGCCGATATCACCTTGACACCTTCAGATGGACCCTAAGATTCTCAGTCTGTTCTACATAGCATTTCCCTTCTTGGAAAAGAAACCAGATCCTAGAAAGAAGTAAAATTGCCCCCTAACTAGATGAAGATCTCCAACCTTTATGCCCTGCATCAAAGGAAGTGGAAAGAGGAGCTTGAGGGTAAACATAATATGTTGAGAATGCATTGCAACTTCCATGTTGTTGTAGAGACGACTGGCTTCCACTTTTTACTTGAACAAATTCTTCTTTAGTCTCCTATGAGTGCCTTCCTCAAACACTCTGCCAATAATTGGTAGAGTAACAACAAAAGGATATGTCATGGGTGGCTTCTTCTAATAAGAAAAGGCTTTCACACCCCCTCTGACAATCCTCCAAACTTTCACAACCCCTCTGACAATGAGCAACCTCATACCAGAGAAAAAACATCCATCTAGTGTCAAAAAACATGCACCGACTCCATGCATAATCCTGTTCAAAAACCATCCTCTTTACTGATGAAAAAACCGCTCTTGGAAAATAAAGAAGTTTGCATCCTTTTCTACCCATTTATCACCATTCTAGTAAATTTATAATTAGAATTCAACTTAAAATGGCGGTGCTTATTCATGTGAAGAATCATCATCCTGATATTTTCTACTCATCCTAGCAGCTATGGATTCCAACAATAATTCCTACAACCTAGGTCACCTTCATCTCTAGGCCATCAATCCACTGCCACCTACATATGTTCACCTTGTACGAATGATTTTGTTTTGGTCTTATTCCTCTTTGAGTGTACAGTCTTCTACTTCTAAATCTTTGTTTTCATCAGGGAACCCGCGATCCTCCATACCCAACTCATAAGTTATTCCAATCCTTTCACACCTTTGGGACATCATCCTTACTTGTCTAATCAGTCCTTTATGCAACAAAGACATTCCAAAATCTCCCTCAGGGATGATTCGGCATTCAAAAACTTCAGACTTGTCACTATCTATCCTAGGTCGACAAGCCTGTATTCTTCTCATTCTATCTTTCCCACGTGGGCAACACCCAATACCTCTAATGACCCCTTTTAAAATAAAAATTTAAAACTCAGCTGCAGATCCTGCCTGCCCTAGAAAATCAAACAATCATTAATGATTGATGTGGCAATTGACCTTCCATCGGTGCTTGTAGGCCCATTAAAACCATGAAAAATCAGTGCCATATCATCTGTTAACGCAACACTATCAACAACCCCACCATAGGTCTCCCTAGTGAGCCTAAGATATGTGGCATCATCTCATGATGCCACAGTCCATAACCTTTTTGTAACATCTATCCTGGGGATAGGAGGGCCATTAGATATGTTCACACTTTACCATTCAAACACAGTGCCCGTTAACCTTTTCAAATTTTAAAAGTTGGGCACCTTTTCGCCCTAAACATAACATCACTATCCATTTGCAACATGTGCTAATTGATAGGTCCATGTGTAAATTGATCTTTACCTCCTCAAAACCGGTAACATGAGTTTTTGAAAAGTTACACCGCCAACTTTCCTCTCTCTGCTGAAGACACATGGCATCATCTCGTGATGTTGTGGTTTTAATCTTTCCTACGCTTTCAATCATGAGGAAGTGTAGGTCGTTAGATCTAACCTATCTTTATCCACCGACCAAAATACTTAGAAATTTTGTAGTTAGGAAAATTTGATGGGCACAGGCACAAATATTAAAATGAGACTGACTATAGGGAAATTTTTTGTGCAACTTAGGAAAATCATTAGATAGACTGGTTGAACTTAACTTAGTGCTTAGAAAATAAAATGGCCCCACCAACAATAACCAACCCTCGGCCTAAGTGAAAAAAGGTAACGACAAAATATAACAAGGTTAGGGTTTTATCTTCTCAAGACATAGTCGGATATTCACAAACCCTAAAACCCTCAGCCTTGAAGCCTTGGCAGAACGTAAAATAAATCCAAAAAAACCAAAATTTACCCAGTGACCAAAATTTTGCAAGACATAATTTTAGGTCCTATTCATGGCTCTAGTTGGGGAAGTTCATTTCACATAAATGAGGCAAGAAACCATAATCTTTGGTGAAGCAAACCATTTGCAAAGAAGACCCAAAAAGAAGTTACCTAGATAGAGTAACTTCAACAGAAAGAAACAACACTACCAAAGAAACCTAACTAATACTCATGGATAACAGCTACTTTAAGAAAAGTAAAGCCTCAAGAACTGTCCATGAATAGGCAGTTCAAGGGGAAACTGATGATTATTCCATTGGGCGTAGAGTCAGAAAATATTACTCTACCCCAAATTACTTCTGGCCTATAGGTCAAACCACATGTGATGGCCCAATGCCATCTGTCAATATCAACCAATGTTTTCCTTGGTCAAAAATGTAGTTATGATCACATTGCATCTTGAATAATCTAGAGATATCACTGTTATATAGATGTTCATCCCTTAGCATGTCATAAAAAACCTTTATCTTAGTGCACCCTCCATTAATCAGAACCTTATGACCAGACATTGCTTGAAATAAACAGGACCCATGCTCAATGTTTGAAATAAAAATATGCTGATAACAATATTCAACAAGTTTCATGATAGCCCCATCAAGCTGAAAAGGGAAGTGAAACACTTCATACTCTGTTATGCAACTGGTATCATGAAAATTGGTTTCCTCATCTATTTGCACCTCCATAACATGTTCACCATTAAAGCAATCTTGCGAACACAGTACAAATTCATTACAAATATCAAAGGAAATGCTCTCATATGCTAGTCCATCCAACACAACACTTGTTTTACAAATATCTATATTTGAACAGTCAATATTTGAAAACCATTCTAATTCACTTTCATCTCCCATTAACATAGTCACTAGTTCTTGATCAACATTTTGTTCATTTAGATCATTGTATGATGAAGAAGCATCATCATTCACCTTCTCAACAAAACTATCCTCATGCACAATAAAACATTCTGATTTTGGTTTCAAAATGTCATGTGGAGCAACAAGGAAGCACTCTTCTTCATCCATTTCATAGCCTTGGTCAATATCAATGAACTCCACACTCTCATATTCAATGTTAATATTTATAACATCAAAAAGAAAATCACCATCACATTCACTAGTCACAAATGTTTCTAAATCATTTTTAAAGAAATCCTCAAAATCATCAGGACAACACGTTTTGACATAACCTATTTCATCTTCTTCAATCCCCCATTCTTCACATGAAGAAGACTCCTCGCACATAGAAGATTCACTATATGGTTGATCCCTAAACTGGTCTGATGTAATTTCCTTACGATTTATTAATTTTTGAGTCCTTTCATACACAACTATTTGTAATAGAATAATTGGTTTGTAACTATTCAAAACATTATTTTCAAGGACACACACCTCAACCAAATTTTCATGCACACTACTCTGGATGGATCCATATGGCATAGACACAAGTTGCAACCTACTTTCATCATTTGAGCACACCACACAACTTTCCATCTCACAAACATTATCAACCAAAAATAGTGACATCTCATCATCTGAATTTTTGTTATCATATATAACTGATTCCTGAGAGATTAAAATCATATCATTAAAATCTTGCATACTTGCATCTTCTTCAAACATACAACTTTCCAATTCTTCATACTCACTTTTGGCTCTATCTGAAACACAAGACTGCAGATGAATCCCTTGTGGGATCTCCTTCCTAGAACAACTACTATTGTTGTCATATGGTGTAAAAACTGAAATCATCTCCATCTCTATATCAATTATGTCACATAATTTCTCACCAACCTTTTCTTCATTAACATGAGGAATAACCATTGTCTAGGGCAAGTTCTCTTCACTCAAATTTTTGTTAGAAACATAAGTCATAACATGGTTTGTGTGATCAGCAAGGATGTAGATGCTTTGTCATTGATTCTCACTTCTTAACTCACACCTTTCTTCAACATCTGGTGTCTTAAGAAAACAAACCCTTGTAGATAGATAACCCCTAGTGATCCCATACTTCAAATTGTTCTCAATATCTATTGTTGTCCTATAGGCCTAATGCAAGGTTTTGGGATCCTTGTCTCTCAGCAAATAACTCTCTTCCTCATCAAATGCAACCAAATAAACAACTAAACATACTAAATCATTTGGCCTATAACAACTAGCAATGTCATCCAATGTTCTAGCAAATCTAAGGTTGAAAACAGGAACTAGCTCATCCTCTTCCTTCTGAATACCCATGAATCTTTTCATAACTAAACTTGGACTAATTCTCTCACTAAATTGTTCCATGTATGCTACTTTTAGTTCATCCCATGAAGAGACAAAACATGCTAGTAGATAAGAAAATCAATCCCTGACATTTTCCTTCAAAGATTGAACAAAAAGCTTCATGAAGAAATCTTCCTGATTTATCTCAAAATCTCCCATTAATTTAGAAAACTCCTACAAATGCTGACGTGCTGATTTTAATCTTTTCCCACTAAATTTTGGTAGGTGTTCCCTAACCTTAATAGGAACAAGATTTGGGAAACCTTGGATACCATTAAAACTTAATTGCTTATATCTTTCCATAAAGAAAGCTCTATTGTGATTTGACAGAGGTTGCACATTTACACTTGACATTTCATAGGGAAGTACAAGCACATAATACATATTTTCATTCATTCCCCTACTTCTTTTCTTTATCACAACCTTAAACTATTACGATGCATAGCTCAAAACATACTTCATCTAACTTAATACATAATTTGAAAATTGTGTCACAGAAGTATGTAAAATAATCACTACTATTCCCTTCCTTAATGCTTTACTCACTTTCTAGGGAACATTTTTACACATAATTTTCATGAAGGTATACTTGAGTCATGAAATAAAAATACCTAGAAATGTTGAAGTTGTTGCTACCTTCTTTAACTAGGGATTCAAAAAATCACCCTCAATTCTTCAAATCTTTAACACTAATCTCTAACAGAATCACCACCTCCTTGCAGAGGACAAATATTTAAACAGCTAGAATTTCTTCACAGGTCAGATTTGTTTTAAATAGACACTGCAACACTTCTTTATCATCATATGGATTCCATCCTCAACTTGTCAGGGTACTTCATCATAAGAGCTCAAACCCGCTTCATCTCTTCTACAAATTCTTTGGTTCTTCCCAGTTCTTCTTCAAACAATACACACTGGTACAGAGATCCCAGAGTTGTCACTCACAATTTGTGAGGTATTACGAAATAATCTTGAAACATGGACAAATCTAGAAAGAACTTATGTCAAAAGATGAATTACAACAGATTCTTCGGCAACATTTATGAGAATTGACTCAAACCGACAAGGGACAGACTACAAAACTCTTCAATCTACGAGGCAAAGATTTGGGTCCTATGACACAGGAGAAAATCTGAACCATCAAATCACAGGAAGCCATGGAAAACTCTATACAACAAACAACTTAAAATCTTTTTCAAAGATTCCAGGCAACTATGTCCTCAGCAAAGTCGCCATTTTTGTTGGTTCTCGAAAATGGGTTTACACTACTACAAGGCAAAGACCAAGTTGATTCCTCCAAATACCTATGAAAATCCACTTCCAAATGTCAATATCCTTCAGGCTTGGACCAACTACGATAAGGATTTTCCTTCTACACTTTGGGTTCTACAAGACCCATGAGGGTAATCCCTTCAGTGAAGTTCCTGATCTCTGCACTACACTCAAGAATTCACTAAAAACAATGCAGATTATCTGATAAAAGGGTTCGATAGAAAGGGAGAATTCTTAAGGATGGAAAATCCTTCAGTGATCCTCGACCTAATTGGAGCATGAGATGGGCGGGACAACTTAGAAAATACATGAAAACTTAGTAATGATGTTCTGATATTTAAAAGATTGTAGCGATTCATCAATGAAACTGAAACAAGGCTGATTATTAAAGACAATTACAAGCATTTATTAGTGCCTTAATCCATTGGGTACCTGAAGATACGAAACCTAAACTTAAAATGTGATAGAATCTCATCTAATAGTATAAGATCTAAGATAATACTGCCTTATAGTATATCTCATTTGCAATCCCAACCCAAACTACTTATCTAAAAATCCCTGCACAAGCCCTATCATTCTGCAACTCTATTTAAGTAGTTTAATTGACCCCTTGGGCTGAAGCATAAACAGAAAGCTACATACATCACAACAATGTACTGAAAAAAATAAACCCTTGTTTGATTTCATTCAAAAATTGATAGAATCATACAATGGAGAGAAAACAATCAGAATTCTATTTTTATTTAAATAAAAATACTACTTCTATCACACGATGAAATTTACATATAACTCCTTCAACAACCTGTGAAAATCTTAACACTAAAACATCTCTTTATTTGCTCTGTAAAAGACTTTACAGCTTGCTCACTTCACCTAGACTCACTACTAAAAATAGACAAGGAAAGAACCAAGGAACAAGAAAAATTTGAACCTACCAGAGACTCCCCAAAAATATGAACCCCTCTTATGGCCTTGGTTTCCCTTTTTATAGAAGAAAGGGGGAAATGAGATTTAGGCCTAAAGACACATGTCACCAAAATACTAAGCCAAGGAGGTTGTACGCAATTCTGTTACAAAATATTCCTTATCCATATGCTAGTGCCCGTGATGAGGTAGAGCCAAAATCTTCGACTGATTATCAATAAAAAAAAAAACACTTGAACCATGCCAATATCACCATGACACCTTCGTATGGACCCTGAGATGCTCAGTCTATTCTACACAATGTTTCCCTTCTTGGAAAGGAAACTAGATCCTGGCAAGAAGTAAAATCGCCCTCGAACTAGAGGAAGATCTCCAAGATTTATGCCCTAGATCAGAGGAAGTGGAAATATGAGCTTGAGGGTAAACATAATATGTTGATAAGGCATTGCAACTTCCATGTTGTTGTAGAGATGACTGGCTTCCACTCCTTACTCAAATAAATTCTTCTTTCATTTCCCTGCGAGCTCCTTCCTCAAACACTCTGCCAATAATTGGCAAAGTAAGAACAGAGGATATGTCATGGGTGGCTTCTTTTGATAAGAAAAGGCTTTCATGCCCCCTCTGACAATCCTCCAAACTTGCACAACCCCTCTGAGAATGAGAAACCTTATACCAGAGAAAAAACATCCATCCAGTGTCAAAAAACATGCAACGACTCCATGCATAATCTTGTTCAAAAAACATCCTCTTTACTGATGAAAAAACAACTCTCAAAAAATGAAGAAGTTTGTATCCTTCTCTACCCATTTATCACCATCCTAGTAAATTTATAATCAGAATTCAACTCGGTGGTGCTTATTCATGTGAAGAATCGTCATCTCGATATTTTTTTCTCATCCTTCCAGCAATGGATTCCAACAATCATGCCTACAACCCAGGTCACCATCATCTCTAGGCCATCAATCCACTGCCACCTACATATGTTCACCTTGCATGAATGATTTTGTTCTAATGTTATTCCTCCTTGAGTGTATAGTCTTCTTCTTTTGAATCTCTATCGACAAGAAATCTCTGACTTCATCAGGGAACCCACGATCCTCCATACCCAACTCAGAAGTTATTCCAATCCTTTAACACCTCTGGGACATCATCCTTACTTGTCTAATCAGCTCTTTACCCAACAAAGACCTTCCACAAGCTCCCTCAAGGATGAGTCGGCATTCAAAAACTTCAAACTTGTTGCTATCTATCCTAAGTCGACAAGCCTGTATTCTGCTCATTCTATCTTTTTGTGGGAGACAACCAATACCTCTAATGACCCCTTTTAAAATCAAATTTAAAACTCAGTCGCAGATTCTACCCACCCTGGCAAATCAAAGGATCATTAATGATCGATGTGGCAATTGACCTTCCATCGGTGCTTGTAGGGCCATTAAAATCATGACAAATAAGTGTCATATCATCTCTTAACCCAACATTGTCAGCAGCCCCACTATAGGTCTTCCTAGTCAGCCCAGGACATGTGGCATCATCTCATGACGCCGTGGTCCATAAGATTCTTGCAACTTTTATCCTGGGGATATGATGGCCATCAGATATTTTTGCACTTTACCATTCAAACATAGTGCCCATTAACCTTTTCACCTAGAACATAACATCACCGTCCATTTGCAACATGTGCTAATTGATAGGGCCATGAGTAAATCGATCTTTATCTCTTGAAAACCAATAACATTAGGTTTTGAAAAGTTACGCCACTAGCTTGCCTCTCTCTGTCGAAGACACGTGGCATCATCTCATGATGTTGTGGTTTTTATCTTTCCTGTACTTTCAATCACGAGGAAGCACGGGCTGTTAGATCTAACCTACCCTAATCTACCGACCGAAATAATTAGAAATTTTGGACTTAGGAAAATTTTATGGGTGTGGGCAAAAATATTAAAATGAGACTCACTACAGGGAAATTTTTTGTGCAACTTAGGAAAATCATTACATAGATCGGTTAAACATAACTTAGCGCTTAGAAAATAAAATGGCCCCGCCAACGGTAACCAACCCTCGAGCTAAGTGGGAAAAGGTAATGACAAAATATAACAAGGTTAGCATTTTTTCTTCTCAAGACATAGTCGGATATTCACAAACCCTAAAACCCTAAGCCTTGAAATCTTGGCAGAAGGTAAAATAAATCCAGAAAACCCAAAATTTACCCAGTGACCAAAATTTTGCAAGACATAATTTTAGGTCCTATCAACTTCCAAGCCAAATCCCAAAGCAAACCTGAGCCAAAATTTAAAATTTGAAATTTGTACAACAGAAAATCGGATATCTGATTTTAATAAGTAAATTTAATATCTAAATTTGCACATTATTAATCTATTGTTTATTAATATATAAATATTAATATATAATATATTAATTTATAAATATATTAGTATATGATATTAGGGAGAGGGAGAGGGGGAGAGGGGGAGAGAGATAGATAGATAGAGAGATTGGGAGAGAGAGAGAGAGAGAGAGAGAGAGAGAGAGAGAGAGAGAGAGATTAGGGGAGAGGGGGGAGGGGGAGAGAGAGAGGGAGAGGGGGGGAGGGGGAGAGATAAAGAGAGGGAGGGGGAAGGGGTCATATTGTGTCCTATGACCCCTTAGGACACCATATGACCCCTTAGGTGTCAAATTTTTGTAAGCAATATTGGCACTGCTTTTTATATTGTAATAACGATTCATCTTGCCACCTTACGACACACTATGACCCATTTGTTGGCAATATGGATGAATTGATTATGTGTTGCATTGATGTCAACACTATCTATTATGGTTTGTTATCGATAGATACGTTTTGGTTACCGATAGAAGATCTTGTGTTACCGGTAAGGGTTTAAGGTTTAACTGACAGATCTTTTACTGAGAATCTTTGACAGAATGCATAAGTGGTGTTGGTGCGGCTTCTAGATGCAATTTAGGATGTAGAACTTGATCCTTGATCATTCTTCAACTGATTGGAGACATCGCTTTGGCGTGGTGGACCTAGATTAGGTCCGATACCTATCTAGGTTATGGACCGCTATCATGCTAATATGTTCTCTACATGTTACCAGGATGATTTATGGATTGGTTATTGTTGTTTTGGTCTTAAGCTGACATGGCATATCATTGTAATATAAATGTATGTAATGATCTTATTGTAATATCTATTAGGTGGCCGATCTAATTGGTTTAGGCCTTAGGGTTTGTATAAATTGATGTAAGATATCATTATAGATCATGGGAATGGGTATATATGTGTCATGGTCATGGAATGAAATATCATATGCGAAGGAGATTTGGTTGATCATAGGTGATTGAATTGGGTTTAAGTAAGAGGTCAAAGGTCTCCAGTATTGAGCTTAATTGAGACCATAATCAGGTATGGTAGATGATATCTCTGGTAGTTCATTCTTCTGGATTGTTCTCCAATTATCTTGAGGTGGTTATAAATTCTCTGTAGTCAATGAGACTCTTTTGTAATGAGCATTACACTCTAGGCAATGTGCCTTCCTACATGTGCAGGCCCCTCATTGTATCACATACTTTCTATAGAAGTATCATCTAATTGTGGGTAGGCTTCCCACTATGGTTTTTCCCTTTAACAAGTTTTCCACATACAAATAATGGTGTTATGTGGTATGGTTGCATTGTGTTAATTCTCTATTTCATTCTTAAGTTTTATTGCTTACCGCTATCTAGTTTTTTATTCCGGTACTCATTGTTTATGTGCTCCAGTTAAAGGTTATAAAGTAGTTTGATTAATATAATCTTGTTGACAACTGATTCACCCTCCCCCCCCTCTCAGTTGTCCACTAGTTATCCTAACAATTAGTATATGATATTTGGTCCTCTTTGGCAAAAGATTAACCACTTGAGGTAGATCCTATGGCTGCTAATACTTCAAATCCACCGACAACTATTTTTAGAAGAGAAATCCCTAAGCTTGTTGGAACAAATTATTGGATATGGAAAATTCGAATGGAGACTCATCTTAGATGTCTTGGCAAGGATATTTGGGAGATCACTAAGAAAGGATATACACCTTATGATTCGGAATATGGAAATCCTGCTCCTCCTACTCCTACAGACTTGGACAAGAATATTGAAAATGATTATAGAGCTAGAGAAGCCCTCTTGTGTGCACTTACTGATCAGCAAATCATGGGATTGACTGATAAATCATTGGAAAAGGGTATGTGGGATAAATTGTAAACTCTAAATGAAGGTGATCCTACTGTCAAAATTGCTAAAATTGATGGTTACCAGGTAAGATATGAGAACTTGAAGATGGAAGATAATGAAAGAATTGCTATATTTATGGAAAGAGTAAATGAGATTGTCATGGGAATTCAATGTTGTGGAGGATCTCTGAGTGAAGATGAAATAGTTTCCAAAATCTTGAGAGCCCTTCCATCAGCTTACAAGATGAAGGCAACTGCAATTAATGAACTAAGAACAATGGAAAACACTTAAGTTAATAGAGATATATGATTGGGAAATTATCTACTTTTGAGCTTGAAGAATTTGGACCTTCCAGAGTTGCAAAGTCTAAACCTTCTTTTCATGTATCATCATCTACCAACAAAAGTGATTGGAAAGCCTTATATGCAAAGGAATTAGAAGATATGAGGAAAGAGGATGAAGAATCTAAGCAACTTGAAGCCTTATTTTCTTAAAGAGTACCTAAAGGACCAAAATGAAGTAAGCATGAAGGAAAAACACCTTTTAAATGTTTTGCCTGTAATAAGATTGGCCATTTTGCATCTAGATGTCTTGAAAGGAATGCAAGATTTAAAGAATGAGTTAAGAAATCATTTAAGCCTAATTAGAACAAATATAGATTCAAGAAAAGTAAACAATGCTACATAGTGGATGAGGAAGGAGTAAGTGATGACTCTGAGGATGAACCGACAACAGACTCTACTAGTGGATCCGATAATAGAAAGGAATGGGTGTTCTATTCTTTAAAGGAAGATGAATCGGAACCGGCTATCATGAATGAAGAGAAGGCCTTGGCAGAAAATGTTGAAGACAAGGATGATTGGGTAATTGATAGTGGATGCTCACATCATATGACTAGAGATAAAAGAAAATTTATGTCCCTGCAAGAATACAATGGTGGTCAAGTCATATTTGGAGATGACAAAGCATGCATGATCAAAGTTAGAGGTATTATTTCTATGGATGGCAAGAATAATACTAATAATGTCTATTATGTAGAAGGTTTAAAGCATAATCTTGTAAGTGTTGGTCAATTGGTGGACAAGGGATTCCAACTTCAGTTTAAAGATAGAAAATGTAAAATCATTAACAAAATTAGTTTGGAGATTGCAACCGTTACTCAGACTGGAGGTAATATCTTTCACTTGAACATTGGTAATAAGATATGTTTGATTGCTCATATTGATGAGAGTTGGTTATGGCATAAGAGGTTGTGTCATGTTAATTTTGATTGTATTATTAAGACTAGTTCAACAAAGGATATTAGAGATATACCTAAGATTATAAAGCCTCATAATCTAGTATGTAAGGAATGTCAATCGGGAAAGCAAGTTCGAACTTCTTTTAGGAGAATACATGATAAATCTAATGATGTGCTTGATTTGATTCACACTGACTTATGTGGTCCAACAAGGACTAGAAGTTTTCAAGGTGATAGGCATTTCATGCTAATAATTGATGATTATTCTAGAATGATGTGGGTGACTTTTCTAAGGGAGAAGTCTAAATCTTTTGAGAAATTCAAGATCTTTAAAGAAAAGGTGGAAACAAAAACAGGATTGAAAATAAAATGTCCAAGATCAGATCAAGGCGGTGAGTTCACTTCTCATGAATTGAACATTTATTGTGAGACAAATGGAATTAGGAGACAACTATCTGCACCTTGGACTCCTCAGCAAAATGGAGTAGTAGAAAGGAACAATAGAACCATTTTGGATGCAGCAAGAACTATGATTATGGAAATCAAATATCCTCTCATCTACTAGAGAGAAGTAGTGAGTACAACAGTTTACACATTAAAAAAAGTTCACATCAAAGGTGAAACCGGTAAGACCCCTTATGAATTATCATTTCGACATACACCTAGTGTTAAATATTTCAAATTTTTTGAAAGTAAATGTTATATCAAAAGGGATGATTCAATTGGGAAGTTTGATCCTAGATGTGATGAAGAGATATTTCTTGGATATTCAATTCAAAGCAAAGCATATAGATGTCATAATAAAATATTGCTGAAAATTGTGGAGAACGCTAATGTGAAAGTGGATGAGCAATACATAAATCAATCTATATCATATGATAGGGAACCGATAGTGGAAATGATCATAAATAAATCAGCTATGTCTCAACCGATACAAGACACTAAGATAGTTACACCTATACAATCAAAAAATTTAACTGTGATTGATGATCAAAAGAGTGAACCTGAAGTTCAGAAGACACCAAGGTATGTAAGGTTAAATCATTCTGAAGATTAAATCATTGGAGATAGGAACAAGGGAGTCATGACTAGAAGAAGACTGGCAAATGAAGAGGTATGTCTTATTTCTTAAATTGAACCGACATCTATTATTGAAGCTTGTAAAGATAAACATTGGTTAAAGGCTATGGAAGATGAATTAGATCAAATAGAGAAGAATGAGACTTGGACCTTAGTTCCTCGGCCTAAAAATAAGAATGTTATTGGAACTAAATGGATTTTTAGAAATAAACTAAATGAGGATGGTCAAGTTGTAAGAAACAAGGCTAGAATGGTTTGTAAAGGATATTCTCAAATGGAAGGAATTGATTATGGTGAGACATTTGCACTTGTAGCTAGAATTGAAGTTGTTAGACTATTTCTTGCTTATGCAGCTTATAAGAACTATAAGGTCTATCAAATGGATGTTAAATGTGCATTCTTGAACATGGTGAACTTGAGGAAGATATATACATTGAGAATCCTGATGGATTTTCACTAAGAGATGATAAGGATATGGTTTGTAGGTTAAGGAAAGCATTATATGGATTGAAACAAGCTCCTAGAGTCTGGTATGCAAGGTTGGATAAATATCTTTTGAGGCTTGGTTTTACTAAAGGTGGTGCTGACAGTAATTTATATTACAAGATCATTGATGATGATATTCTGATTATTGAAGTATTCGTTGATGATATCATTTTTGGAGGTGAAGATAAATTGTGCATGGAATTCTCTAATAATATGAAGAATGGATTTGAAATGTCTATGATTGGTGAGATGAGATTTGTCTTAGGTTTGCAGATTACTCAAATTGACAAAGGCATCTTTATCTGTCAAACTAAGTATCTAAGGGAATTGTTGAAGAAGTTTGGTATGGATAATTCCAAACCGGTAAGTACTCCTATGGTGACAAGTGAGAAATTATCTCTCAAAGATAAATCTGCACCAGTAAATTCGACAAGGTATAAGACTATGATTGGTGGCTTGTTATATCTAACTTAGACTAGACTGAATATTATGAATGCAGTAAGTATTGTTTCAAGATATCAAAGTAATCCTAAGCCAAATCATGAATGTGTTGTAAAGAGGATATTTTGGTATTTGCAAGGAACAACAGAATATGGCTTATGGTATTCTAGAGATGACGATTTCACTTTATGTGCATATACAGATTCAGATTGGGTAGTAGATACTGATGACAGGAAGAACACTTCTGGTGGAGCTTTCTTTCTTAGAAAGAAATTGGTTTCATGGATCATCAAAAAATAGTCATGCATTTCTTTATCTACTACAGAAGCTGAATATGTTGTAGCAACAACTAATTGCACTTAAGTCTTGTGGATGAAGAAAATGTTGAAGGATATCAAGATAAATTATAATGAACCGACAGTTATCTACTATGATAACTCTGCAGCTATTGACATGTCTAAAAATCCAGTATTTCACTCTGAGACTAAGCACATATCAATAAAATATAACTTTCTGAAGGACAAGGTGGAAGAAAAGGAAGTCAAATTGGTTTATGTGAACACTAAAGAGTATATTGCAGATATATTCACTAAATCATTGTCTAAGAAATCATTTGAGTATTTGAGAGACAGGTTAGGGGTTTTTGCCCCTCCGACAAAGACTTGATTGATGCGGTTTGGCATCAGCCTGACATGCATTATCAAAGATACTATTTATTTTGGCACTAACGAGTGGTGCTACTACTCAGGGGGAGTAGTCATCTTTGAGATTCAGAGGCTTATATTCTTTCTTTTATATTTTTGTTAGATTTTTGGCATTGACGTCAAAGGGGGAGAGATAGTGATGTGAAAAATAAATTCAAAACTTCACAAAGATATTATTCACAAGGGGAGAGTTATTGATATTCAGAGCTATATGCAGGAGATTGTTGGTTGTCTTCCTATTCACAGGGGGAGACTTGTTTGTCATTTCTTGGTACTTAGATGTTTTTCACATCTAGTGTTGCCATCAATGTCAAAGGGAGAGATTGTTGGCAATATGGATGAATTGATTATGGGTTGCATTGATGTTTTGTCATTGATGTCAACACTATCTATTATGGTTGGTTACCAACAGATAGGTTTTGGTTAAGACTAGAAGATCTTTTATTACCGGTAAGGGTTTAAGATTTAACCGATAGAGCTTTTACTGAGAATCTTTGACATAATGTATAAGTGGTGTTGGTGCGGCTTCTAGATGGAATTCAGGATGCAAAAGGTGATCCTTGATTGTACCTCAACTGATTGGAGAAATTGCTTTGGCATTGTGGACCCAGATTAGGTCCGATACCTATCTAGGTTATGGACCAGTATCATGTTAACATGTTCTTTACACATTACTAGGATGATTTATGGATTGGTTATTGTTGTTTTGGTCTTAAGTCGACATGGCATATTATTGTAACACAGATGTATGTAATGATCTTATTGTAATATCTTTTTGGTGGCCGACCTAATTGGTTTAGGCCTTAAGGTTTGTATAAATTGATGTAAGATCTCATTGTAGATCATGGGAATGGGTATATGTGTTGTGGTCGTGGAATGAAATATCATATGCGAAGGAGATTTGGTTGATCATAGGTGATCAAATTAGGTTTAAGTAAGAGGTCAAAGGCCTCTGGTATTGAGCTTAACCAGGACTATAATCAGGCATGGTAGATGTTATCTCTAGCAGTTCATTCTTCTGGATTGTTGTCCAATTACCTTGAGGTGGTTATAGTCAGTGAGACTCTTTTGTAATGAGCAGTATGCTCTAGGTAGTGTGCCTTCCTACATGTGCAGGCCCCTCATTGTATCACATACTTTCTGCAGAAGTATCATTTGACTGTGCCTAGGCTTCCCACCATGGTTTTTCCCTTTACTGGGTTTTCCACGTACAAATCATGGTGTTATGTGGTATGGTTGCATTTTGTTAATTCTCCATTTCATTCTTAAGTTTTATTGCTTACCTGTATCTATTTCTGCTATTCTGCTATTCAATGTTTATGTGCTCCAGTTGAAGGTTATAAAGTGGTTTGATTAATATAATCTATTGACAACTGATTCACCCCCCCTCTCAGTTGTCCACCGGTTATCCTAACACCATTTTGACACTATATGATGTCGTTAGGGGTCATATGGTGTCCTAAGATGTCATGGGATACCATATGACCCCTAAGGACAACATATGACCCCTTATGACACTATATTGGGTCGTTATGGGTCCTATAGTGTCCTAAGGGGTTATATTATATGCTATGACCCCTTAGGACACCATATGAGCCCTTACAACATCAAATTATGTCATTATGGGTCATATTGTGTCCTAAGGGGTCATATTTTGTCATATGACCCCTTAAGACACCATATGACCCCTTAGGACACAATATGACCCTTTTACGATACTATATGGTGTCGTTATGGGTCATATGACCCCTTATGACACCATATGGTGAGGTGTCATAAGGGGTCATATAGTGTCCTAAGGGGTCATGGGGTACCATATGACCCCTAAGGATAACACATTACCCCTTATGACACCATATTGGGTCGTTATAGGTCCTATGGTGTCCTAAGGGGTCATATTGTGTCCTATGATCCCTTAGGAAATCATATGACCCCTTACAACACCAAATTGTGTTGTTATGGGTCATATTGTGTCCTAAGGGGTCATATTGTGTCATATGACCCCTTAAAATACCATATGACCACTTAGGATACAATATGACCCTTTACAACACTATATAGTGTCATTATGGGTCATATGACACCATATGTTGTTGTTAGAGGTCCTATGGTGTTCTAAGGGTCATGAGATACCATATAACCCCTAAGGACAACATATGACCCCTTATGACACCATATGTGGATTGTTATGAGTCCTATGATGTCCTAAGGGGTCATATTGTGTCCTATGACCCCTTAGGACACTGTATGACTGCTTACGACACCAAATTGTGTTGTTATGGGTTATATTATGTCCTAAGGGGTCACATTGTGTTATATGACCCCTTAAGACCTCATATGACTCCTTAGGACACAATATGACCCTTTACAACACTATACAATATCGTTATGGGTCATATGACCCCTTATGACCCCTTATGATACCATATGATGTCGTTAGGGGTCATATGGTTTCCTAAGGGGTCATGGGATACCATATCATCCCTTAGGACAACATATGACCCCTTATGACACCATAAATATGGTTTCATAAGGGGTCATATTGTGTCCTATGACCCCTTAGGACACCATATGATCCCTTACGATACCAAATTATATCATTATGGGTCATATTGTATCCTAAGGGTTCATATTGTGTCATATGACCCCTTAAGACACCATATGACACCTTATGACACAATATGACCCTTTAAGACACTATATTATGTCATATGACCCCTTAGGACACCCTATGACCCCTTAGGTGTCAAACTTTTGTAAGAAATATTGGCACTTCTTTTTATATTGTAATAATGGTTCATCTTGCCACCTTATGACACACTATGACCCATTATGACACCATATGGTGTCGTTAGGGGTCATATGGTGTCCTAAGGGGTCATGGGATACCATATGACCCCTAAGGACAATATATGACCCCTTATGACACCATATTGGGTCGTTATGGGTCCTATGGTGTCCTAAGGGGTCATATTGGGTCCTATGTCCTCTTAAGACAACATATGACCCCTAACGACACTAAGTTGTGTCATTATGGATCATATTATGTCCTAAGGGGTCATATTATGTCATATTATGTCCTATGACCCCTTATGACACCATATTGGGTCGTTATGGGTCCTAAGACCCCTCTCCCCTAATCTCTCTCTCTCTCTCTCTCTCTCTCTCTCCCTATCCCCTAATCTCTCTCTCTCCCCTAATCTTTCTCTCTCCCCCCTTTCTCCTAATCTCTCTCTCCCTCTCCCCTAATCTCTCTCCCCCTCCCTCCCTCCCCCCTCTCTCCAATAATCTCTCTCTCCCCCTCTCCCCCAATCTTTCTCTCTTTACCCCTTTCCCCTAATCTCTCTCTCCCTCTCCCCTAATCTCTCTCTCTCTCTCTCCCCCAATCTCTCTCTCTCCCCTAATCTCTCTCTCCCCCCCAGTATCTCTCTCTTTGTCCCCTAATATCTCTCTCTCTCCTAATATCTCTCTCCCCCCTAATCTCTCTCTCCCTCTCCCCTAATATTTCTCTCTCTCCCCCTTTCTCCTAATCTCTCTCCCCCTATCCCCTAACCTCTCTCTCTCTCCCCCAGTCTCTCTCTCTCTCCCCCCAATTTCTCTCTCTCCCAATCTCTCTATCTCTCTCCCCCCAATCTCTCTCTCTCCCCCAATCTCTCTATCTCTCTCTCCCCCCCAATCTATCTCTCTCTCCCCCCCAATATGTCTCTCTCTCTCCCTCTCCCCTAATCTCTCTCTCCCCCTACCCCCTCCCCCCTCTCTCCCTAATCTCTCGCTCTCTAAAATATGAGTACTGAAATCGGATATCTGATATAATCGGGTATCTGATTTCTACCACTACCATTAATGTGGCAACAGTAAAAAAAGGCGGCAATGGGAATTATTTTTGGGACCACAATTTTATGCATTATAATCGGATATCCGATTTCTGTAAATAAAAAAGAGCCTTGTGGGCCATTTTGTGGATTCCAATGGCCCACATTCTTCACATTTTGGTATTCGTCAACAATCATGAGTTTTCAGATAGGTTGAGACAAATTTGTGCTTTTAAGAGATTCTTAAAGTCAAATCTTACATTGTCAATCATTTAGGAGCATCTTTGTGGAGGTAAATGGGGAGTAGTAGTCATCGAAAGTCTAAACACAAAAGAAAGCTTTCAAATGACCAAATTGAAGTGTATAGAGAAAGAGATAGAGAAGTTCATAGGAGGAGAAGACAAGGTATGTTAAATATTGCTAATGTTACTTCAAGTGTAGAGGAAATTGAATTTGAAAATGTTGAACAAGTTATTGAAAATGAAAAATGTAGATTTTGATTGTGAAAATGTTGAACATGTTGAAAATGTTGAAAGTGATAATGAAAATGCTCAACATGATGTGAGAATGGAAAGTGAAATTTTGGGAGTTGACAATGAAGGTGTCCAAAATTTTGGTGTAAATATGAATTTTTTTTACATTGGAGGTGAAAATATGGAAAAATTTGATATTGAAGGTGGAATTTCTCAACCAAGTGAACAATATGTAGCACCTAATTACTTTAGAAATGAAGACCCTCTCATGGATGAAAGGCAAATTCCAAATCCAAGACCTTCAAGAACCCCAAAATGGTTACTTGAAATTGATGAGAACATTATTGCAAATCTTGAAGGAAAGAGGTCAACAAGAACCGTTCGATTGTGGGCTACACAACTTTTTGACCAAAATTTTAGCAATAAGACATTGACCAAGCAATGCCAACTTTTTGTTAAATTTATAAAGATGATAAAGATTAGACCATTGCTAAACAAATTGAAGATTCGTATGAGCAAGATGGAGAGAAATTCTATTATTTCCAAAAATCTATTTGATGCTCTCAATTCTATTGGAAAGAATACCAAGGAAAGAGATAAGAGAGCCACTCGAAGAGTGATTACAACCTTATTAGTAAGCCATCAATTGAGGAAGGCTCGTCAAATGAGACAAACTTGTGTTGATTTAAACATAAACCATAAAACTTTGGATAGATCACTTGCATGAAGACAAAGACTTGACGAGGATGTGGGCTTTTGGTGGGAGGCTTCCACGTGTTGATAGAAAGTTGATGGACAATGTGAAGGAGGAGATTCAACAATTTTGGCACTCTAATTCTAGAGTATCACCCAATGTAAAGGATGTTTTTAAATTAAGAATTGGCCACTGAGACTGCGCACCACATCCCAAACTTTTTTTAGAGTCAAGCCAAACAATGTTGTACCAAAAAAATTGTGAAGTACATCCAACTTTGCAAATATCACAAAGGGCCTTTGAATCTTTGAAGCCATTTTATTGTGTACCTCTTAAGATTCGTAATACTTGTTGCAAGTACCATGTGGAGTTTTCAATGTACCATGAACTTTTATGCCATATTCGTTATACAATGCATAATAATGAGATGTTGTAGGAGTTTGGTGCAATGCTATTTCCAAGATCATCAAGAGACTTGCAAGATCTATTTTTATGCCCTAGAGATGATGGCTGATATTTCTATAGAAATGATTGTTTGAATGAGAAGTGTTCACAATGTGGTGAGTTGTCAAAGTTTGTTTCATGTTTTCATGAGGGCAGTGAACACGAGTTTGGAAAGAATTACGTTGAGAAAAAAAGATAAGAGACATGAAATATACTTTGAAGAGTGGAGGTGAAGGTTATAGATGCGAATTAGTCTCAAGAGAAGTGAGTGTTGCTGATATTATTTTGGATTTTAAGGAAAATATTTTCTACAAGTATGCAAGGAACACCCATAGGTCTCAGTGGTTGGATCAATAGTTCAGGATGTGTAAGAACTCTTTCCCGGTTGGCACTATTGTATCGGTGGTTGATTTTGCAGAGAACTATACATTGCAACCATAGAATGAGGTACAGTCTCAGTACTACAATTCAATCCAGATTTCTATTTTTGTTCGCATTACATATAGACATGCTCCTGATAGTATAAAAGAGGATAGGAAGATAATCAAGGAGTATCATTTTTATATGAGTGATGATAGATCACACTCCTTCGAGTATGTGCAACATTCTTTCGAGAATTTTTTTGAGTTCTTGCATGAGAAAGATATTGCAATTGATCGACATATCATATGGTCAGATAACTGTATGGGTCAATTCAAGAATGACCATATGTTTTATTGGTTGAGTAGAATGCATGTAGAGAGGCGTATACCTCATATTTAGTGTTTTTTGAGGTAGGTCATGGGAAGGGGGAGCATGATGGAGTAGGTGCATGTTTGAAGAGAGCTCTAGTTAAGGAGCAATTAAGGATTTCAAGTGCAAATTTCTTTGATGCACATTCTATTATTGATTGGTGTAGTTCAACATTGTCACATGGAGATACTCTTGATTCAGTAGTGACCAGATTCTTTTGGTTGGTTTAGGAGGGCACAGTGGGAGACAGATTGGATTGTCAAACAATTAAAGATTCTTCAAAGATGCATTCATTTCTTAGCTCAGATGCAAGTACATGGACCATTTGGACACAAGTGTTGGCTTGTTTTTGTCAGAGTTGTGTTTGATATGATTGGGATTAGTGTGATTCAAGTGAGTGGGTTGATACATGGGTTCTATAATATCTAACTCCTTTATCTCAAACAATATCCGTGTGAAACGATGACATGGAAAGTTCACTTGAATATGACTGTCTATCAGATTTTGTACAACCAGAACATGTTTTTGCAGTTGTTGCACCACAAGGGAATGAAGAGAGATCAGAATATTGGTTGGCATGATGTGTATAGGAAAAATAGAAGCTAACACAACCAGTGACAGATGATGATGGGGTCACATATCCTACAGGTTCAGTTGTTGTTGTGGGAACTTGGTTGCGAACATACATGATTAGAAAGAATGGCATACCTGCATTTGAAGACTATGAGAGACACAAAACCATTCTCATGTATTCACACCTTATTATAGCTACAAATGTCAAGTTGTTGAAGCATCAAGCAAAACCAAAGACCAAAGACCTATGGACAGTGACTACTGCTGATCATGAAGCAATACCGGATATTGTTAAGCAAAGAGATGACCCTTCAGGCATACTTGAGTAGTAGGTCTTTAATGGTGCCTTATTTTTTTTATCATGCATTCCATTTTGAAAAATGATCATAAAACCTTAATGTTCAAGTTTGTTATGTGTATATTAAGGATGTGTTCAAAATGTAGGTCCATTGATGAACATTTTTTTTTTGCAACACAGTTTTTGCATGCACATAGCAGGTACACTCGATATAATTCAAAGTGACGTATTTTTGCAACACGGCCTATTATCATGCATTTGATGAGCATTACAATTTTTTATAATAGACAACACTATTTGACAATTTTTGATGATATAATTATCGTAAAACCTTTATGCTCATGTAGGTCTTTTTGATTATATACAACACTATCGTATTATGATTTTTGTGTCAACATAGTGGGTTCTCTTGATATAATTCGAAGGGACATATTTTTATGGTATATAATACTACCTTTTCATTTATTATCATGCATTTTAGTTGAAGTGATTATCTTAAAGCCTTTATGTTCATGCATGCATTTTATGTGTAGACTAACAATTCTTAAAAATACAGGTTCATGCTAGATCATTCACCATTGACTAGTTTACTCTTGCTGATGGTACATATTCCTTGGGGTTATCGGTATTTATCTACTTTTTAAGTTTTCTTTCCAAGAACTGCAAAAATTTACAGCCAAACACAACACCATATGCTCTGTGTGCATTAATAAGATTAAATTTTGTGTGTAAACACTAAGTCCCTCACTTTGTCAATGTGATTAAATTTTGTAAACTTTCACAAACTATGTCAAGTGAATGTATTGCCATTTAGAAATGACAATATCTACCATCGTCTTCAACCATGTAGAGAAATGCAGTGAGAAGGGCTTTAATCAACATGTGTCTTTCTTCAAAGTTATGCTTGTAGACTTTGCAGAGAAACTGGTAAGTTTCGTAATTATACAATCTTGTATGTCTTAAATTTTTTTCAAATGATCTATTTATAATTTCACAAAATAATTTGTATTAAGTGTTATAATTTATTTCTTGAAGCACATTCATTCCGCATAAAAATGTTGCTTATTTTGGTCTTCATTTATATGTAGACATTGCTTTACGTGAGCTTTTCTCTTAGGACATGAGGATGTTTGATGCAGATGAAGTGGGATGTTGTATTTGTATATGGATGTGAATTGATGTAACTTTTTTATGTTGATATATGATGTCCATGAGCAAATTGGTTTAGTTATATTGATGATATACAATGTATCTGTACATGAGTACATTGGTGTAGTTGTATTGATAATGATGAAAAATCATGTTTGCATATTTGTTCATGGATGTCACATGCAAGTGTAATGGTAATTATGTGTATAAAATACATGGAAATATTGATGATCATTATGTGTCTATGGTGTAATGTTTGTTTATCTATATTTTTCATTGAATGAGACTGACGATTTTTTTGCCAACTGAAAAAATGCTGCCCTAATAAAACTGTAGGGAATATTGAAAAACAGAGATAGGATTTTGTAGGGACCCCTCTCATGGCCCCATAGGTTCAAACAAATTGTTCACAAGTGCCATAGATTCCAAGTTAGGGCTCATCAAAGTTTGACAATTTTTAGCACTTAGGGTGCTCAAGGGATGACGTCGGTAGGGTATGATCCCAAGCGTTCGACCGAGTGGGGGGGGAAATAAGAGCATGAATAGGGTAAGAATGCCTAAATAGACATGTCAGAACTGACAGTTCGTGATCATGATGAGAAGAACAAGAAATTGGCCATGCGACAACATTTGATTGAATGAGATTGATGATTTTTTCGCCAACTGAAAAAATAATGCCCTAATAAAACTATAGGGAATCTTAAAAAATTGAGATAGGATTTTGTAGAGACCCCTCTCATGGCCATGTAGGTTCAAACAAATCATTAACAGGTGCCACAGATTCCAAGTTAGGGCCTATCAAAGTTTGACAATTTTTAGCACTTAGGGTGCTTAAGGGATGACATCGGTAGGGTATGACCCCAAGCGTTTGACCGAGTGGGGGGGGGGGGGGGGGAATAGGAGCATGCATAGGGTAAGAATGCCTAACTAGACATGTTGGAACTGATGATTTGTGATCATGATGAGAAGAACAAAAAATTGGCCATGTGACAACATTTGATTGAATGAGACTGACAATTTTTTTGCCAACTGAAAAAATGCTTCCCTAATAAAACCATAGGGAATATTGAAAAACATAGATAGGATTTTGTAGGGATCCCTCTCATGGCCCTATAGGTTCAAATGGATCGTTCATAGGTGCCACAAATTCTGAGTTAGGTCCTGTCAAAGTTTGACAATTTTTAGCACTTAGGGATGACCCTGAGCATTCGACTGAGTGGGGGGGGGGAATAGGAGCATGCATAGGGTAAGAATGCCTAACTGGACATGTCAGAATTGATGGCTCATGATCACGATGAGAAGAATGATAAATTGGCCATGCGACAACATTAGATTGAATGAGACTGACGATTCTTTTGCCAACTGAAAAAATGTTGCCCTAAGAAAACCGTAGGGAATCTTGAAAAATAGAGATAGGCTTTTGTAGGGACCCCTCTTGTGGCCCTGTAGGTTGAAACATATTATTTGCAGGTGCTACAAATTTTGAGTTAGGGCCTGTCAAAGTTTGACAATTTTTAGCACTTAGGGTGCTCAAGGGACGACGCCGGTAGGGTATGACCCCGAGCGTTCGACTGAGTGGGGGGGGAATAGGAGCATGCATAGGGTAAGAATGCCTAACTAGACATGTCAGAACCAATGGTTCATGATCACGATGAGAAGAATGAGAAATTGGCCATGCAACAACATTTGATTGAATGAGACTGATGATTTTTTTGCCAATTGAAAAAATGTTGCCCTAATAAAACCGTATAGAATATTAAAAAAAAGAGATAGGCTTTTGTAGGGACCCCTCTCATGGCCCCATAGGTTCAAATGGATTGTTCACAGGTGCCACAAATTCTGAGTTAGGGCCTATGAAAGTTTGATAAATTTTAGCATTTAGGGTGCTCCTGGGATGACCCTGAGTGTTCGACCGAGTGGGGGGGGGGGGATAGGAGCATGCATAGGGTAAGAATGCCTAACTAGACATGTTGGAACCAATGGTTCATGATCATGATGAGCAGAATGAGAAATTGGCCATGCGACAACATTTGATTGAATGAGACTGATAATTTTTTCGCCAACTGAAAAAATGTTTCCCTAATAAAACTATAGGGAATCTTGAAAAACCAAGATAGGATTTTGTAGGGACCCCTCTTATGGCCCCGTAGGTTCAAATGGATCATTCGCAGGTACCACAGATTCTGGGTTAGGGCCCATCAAAGTTTGACATTTTTAGCACTTAGGGTGCTCAAGGGACGACGTCGGTAGGGTATGACCTTGAGTGTTCAACCAAGTGGGGGGGGAATAGGAGCATGCATAGGGTAAGAATTACTAACTGGACATGTCAGAACTGACAGTTCGTAATCACGATGAGAAAAATGAGATCACGACGAGCAGAACAATTTTGAGCAATTTTGCCAATATGAGTAACCTATGACTAGACATAACAAATATTGGTCTAGATGACATTATTACATAAAAAATGATTATATTTTACCTTATTTACATTGAGAATCCATCAAAACACTTGTCTTCCAAATTTGACCTCGTGGAGGCCTGATGAGCAAGGCGGTCATTAAATTTGGTGAAGTTGCCAAAGGCAACCAAATTTAACACTTACGATTTAGATGAAATGAATTATATATAATCTTAAGATTGTACAAACAACACTTACGATGAAATGAAATGAATTATATTATTCATTAAATAACCATTATTAACCATTGTTAATTATTGGATTGAAGATTAAAGTTTAAAATGATAACACCATGCACACATGAGCAACAATTTATATGATCAAATATCAAATTCTGTATATATGAAAATGTCAAATGATTACAAGTGTATGCCCATACACAAATATGGCATAAATGCCAACTCAAACAAAATGTATGTCTATATACGTGAATGTATATTCATATACAAAATATACATGCCAACTAGACATGTAAGAATCCCAAAACTATCTATAACATCCTAAGCTATTGATGGATCATCAAAATCGATCCTCTTCGCCACACTGCTTGACTTTGAAGGATGCTACACAAGAAAAAACAAACCATGATTAAGATTAGTTATATTATATAACTCACATTTGAAAAGTTAACATAAAAATGAACTATAATTAAACTATTCTTGTTTACCTAATCTCCATGTTTTCTCTTTGGCTTTGGAGTACTCTTGATGTATATCTTCGGTAGAGGAGGTATGTTTTCAATATTTTCATACACAACCTACATATGTTCACAAACATGACATTGATACAAGTTAGCATATAATTGTCACTGATAATAACGAATTATATCTACTAAACATAAAATAAAATAAACAAATGTACCTGAGGCATCTCTTCTTCTTCATCTTTAGGTATAGTGGGTGTAGTTAACAAGGATGTGAAGCCAAGAATTTTCTATAAATATACACAAGTATGTGAAACTACCAATCTATGTCTAGACATTTATAATCATTATAAGTTATTTAAACTATTCATTCACTCATATTTGCATTCAATTACCTTTCCCTTGTCTCCAACTGCACTACCAGATCTCAAATCGCACAGCCCCACACTCACGCTACTTGTGCCCTACAAGAGTAAAATAAGATATACATGCAAGTTACTACATAATATAATTAATACCAATATAAATGATGAGCATGTATGTAAAATAAAATACAAATGACTAGGTGCAATAATATATGTACTGTAAAGCTATCAAGGCCAAATGAAATGGCCGTCAAGGTGCCCTCCTAGATCTGTGTCAACTCCTCCTCTATCATCAAATGTTAAATAGACCATGTAAATAAAAATTAGTACTTAATATTATTTGGATTATAAATATTCATTTAAAATATAGAATGAACTGTGAAAATATAAATCTTACCACTACATCATCAACGTATGATGAAGGTGCCTCCTTGCCTCTAGCATGCAAGGACTCTCTAGGGTATCCTCCAGTCCCTGTCATAACATCTGGTGCATCGTGCATTCCATGCACCTCATAATATGCAGTGTGTGCAGGAGGATCAACAGGCTATCCAACTAGACCCAAGCAAAGGTGCCCACACATGACACAACTATGGGGAAAACAAATGTGTGGAGCTGAGGAGGATGTGTTAGCGCCACTGGATGCACCGCTACTATCAAAAGAAGGCTGAGCTACTGCCCCGGCTTGAGAAACCAAAAGGCTACTCAAAGAGTGAATAGTTGATAGGGTCTGTGATGCCGCCTCACAGATGATATCTAGATGTTGCACTGGAGGTGGGGGATCAATAGGAGGATGGGGGACATATGGGCCCTAGACTACTCTGACTGCCCTAGGTCTATTTTGGGGCATACCTAAACCCACACCCTGGAAAGGTTGGATGTCAAAGTAGTTCACATGTTTTCCTAAAACAAACTCAGCATACAATTTTTTGATGAAGTAGAAGGGGACATCAAGATTGTTGTTGGGTGGTTTATCAAAAACCATCCACTAACGATCCAATTTTTTTTTCACAATATCATCATTTGTGCACCATTTAATAGAAAGTTTTATTTTTTAGGGGTCTATGGGTTGACTAGTCCGGGGATTCACAAACAATGCAGCGATAGGCTTTGGATATCTCAAGATCCTTGATCTCTTTATAGGACAAGCCATATGCATATTGTTCCCTCATAGAATCTCACCACAAAAGAGAGACATTGTGCTCCTCAGTGATGGTTTCTATACTCTTTATGATGGACATGAGGGGATCAAACATTGGGTTTAGGCGAGGAATCCTACGATAGACATTTGCAATCCCCCTCAATTGGTTCAAATTTTGTGCAATTAAATCTTGGTTTGAGGGGGGGTTTGGTAAAGGAGAGTTTGGTTGTTGCGGTTGTGGTTGATCACTGTTTTCATTGTTATCCCCCATTTTTAACCTAATTGAATGTAAACAATTGAATTTAGTTAACAAATTTGAACAATTTTATATTTGATTTAAAAAAACCTTCTTTTCATGAAAAAACAAATAAACATTAAAAAAATGCAAAAATTTGAATGAAAATGATGAAAAACAATAAAAATCCTACCTTTTATTGGATTTTTTTGCAAAATTAGATCACAAAATTGGATATCGAATTTGCTAGAATTCGCGCAGACCGTGAGTAAAAAATAACCCACGGGATGTCACAGTCCTCTTTTATTGTCTCAGAGCAATCGAATATTTGATTTTTATGGTTAAATTATTTTAAAATAATAATATATTATATAATATAATATATTATTATATTATATTATATATTATGTATTATATAATATAATATTATATTATATTATATAATACATAATATATAATATAATACATAATATATAATATAATATAATAATATATTATATATTATATATTATATTATATATAATATATAATATATATTATATAATATATAATATTATATTATATTAGATATAATATATAATATATTATTATATTATATATTATATAATATAATAATATATTATATAATATATTTTTTTAATATTATATATTATGTAATATATGATATTATATTATATTATATTATATATTATATAATATATAATTTTTTTTTTAATTTAAAATTACCTATAAAAATCGGATATCCGATATTCTCGGATATCTAATTTTATCAGATATCCGATATTCTCAGATATTTGATTTTATTGGATATCCGATTTTATCAGATATCTAATTTGCCTAGGTGTTTACCATGCCAAGGTGTACTGATACCCAGGCCAAGCAAAAAGTCAACACAGATTTTTGCTTTTTTAGGCGAGTGGAAAAGGCTATTTTTTTCACATCGCCACTTTTTGGTCCCCCATGATCCTGCACTAACCCATTATTTCCTCTACCTGTACCCTTTAATCCTAGCAAACCATTTATCCTTTCATTCCTTAATCCTATCCCTCCATTATCTAAGGTGTCTTCTATATAAGAGGATTCCTTCATCCTTTCATATCCCTAACTAATGCATCTAACACGTGAATTAGTCTTCATGCGACCTTACATGCGATCAAGCAATCAAGCATCTACACAACCACAATCCGTTCTTTGTTGAGCTCTTGTGCACAATACAAAATCTAAGAACAACCATATCAATAAAGATCAATGGAGATAGGAAAAAATGGAGATCAAACCCTACTAAGAATGTGAATTATATAATCTTTCATGTTTTTGATATTTTGCATGTTTTAGGTTCTTCATTGGTGAATGGTGGATTCTTAATTGTAGAACTAAGGTTTTACGCGGTTGGATCTTTTTTGGTTTTATAATACTTTATCATTCTATTTTTCACCCTATACAATATTAATATAGACTGCAATATGTATGGCAATCACACTTAATTTTATATATATTCATAGTTCATGAGAAGCTAGTATACTTATAGCCTAATCCTTTATGTTTTGTGAATGCCTAGGATAGGATTGGATGTGGAATTGTTAGGGAAAGGTAGTAGTAATGCCTCACAAGGTAGATAAGACCCGCAGTGGAATGGACATGTGCTACATCATACAAAGGCAATGGATAAGGACTGTGGTGGAATGGGCATGTGATACATCATACAAAGGCAATGGAAAAGGTCTATGGTGGAATGGGTATATGTTACATCATACAAAGGCACTACTTATGGAGGATGGTTTTCTTGGATCTTAACAAAGATACTTCCCAATCTCCACTTAGATTGATCATTAGGATTAATTATGGATTAGACCTAGTGATGCTGATTAACCCTTGTAAGATGTATGCCAATTGTTCCCTAGAGTTAACAAATGCATAACAAAATATAATAAGTATGATGAGATGTGTTTTAATTATTGGAAAATAGGCTATCTCCTAATAGGGGACATTACAACTTTTTTTGCTTACTCCCCTTTTTCTTCCCCTTAGTCTAAGAATGACTGGTCTAGCCTCTAATTCATGATGGAAGGGGTTAATAAGTTATTCAAAATTAAACTACCCATTTCTTATTGGTTCACCCTCTGTGGGAATTCGAGAGAGAATTTATCATCACAGTTGATACTTCAATAGTCTATGAAGAACAATGTAGCCCTTTGGTGATTTAAAGAAAAATATTTGCGCTTACTAAAAATGGAAAGATTGCATTCATATGCCTAGATAACTAATGTTGAGCTATCTTTCTACATCAATCTCATAAAATTCCTTGTACTTTCCATAATTACTAGCAAAAGTGATGATTGTATTTTTAATTCATGTCGTGCATTCATTTTGCTACAAAATGACTGGTCTATTCAAATGCTTTCAAAATTATTGTCACATAATCATTTGTTAATTTTGGTGGCTAAAGGATGATGTAACCAATGGGGTGGATCCTCTTTCATACCCATCAATCTTTGTGGTAGATATTATAAAATGATAATCATTATTTTGGAAATTAACGAGAAAACTAGCTCATTAATTTTAGTGCCTTATGTCATTTCATCCAATTAAATATTTGCCACTTTGTTGCCCTTTTTGACCCATTTGATATTTAGATCACTTAGTACTTTAAAACATGATGACCAAACTTCTAATTTTAACATACTAAAATAATAAATGGAATAAATTTTTAAAATAGCACCTTTACATAAATGCTCACCCTTGATATTTGTGTCTAAGCTTGCTGGAGAATGGCACAAATCAGGAGCACCTTGGGTTAGAAGCTGACAAGAGAAAACAAATCCACTTGTCATCATGATCAACATAGTAATTTATTAGGAGCTACATGGACTTATTTTAACCAAAGTCTTGTCAAGGATAATTATTGGAACCAAGTCTAGAACTATGCAAAGCCTTTTTAGAATAGATCTAGAGTTGTTAACAACCATTAGGAGCTAAATATTCTTTGAACATCAATCTGGAGCTTATTGCCACAAGGGTTGTTTTATCTAGAGCCATCTGGAGTTAACAAAAGTTTGATAAAGAGAGGTCACCATTTCTCATTTCCAGCCTTCTCTTTTGGTCTGAATCACTTGTAGCGTCATAAATTGTACACCATTAATTAGGGTGTCCAATTTCATGCTCTCCTAGCACTCATTTTAGTATACCTCATTCTACTATGCATTTTAGGATCCTCATATGCATTTCATTAATGATTAATTCAAGAATACGAGTCCTCTCTTAATTCAAATATCATCACTCTCATTTGTGCCCTTAATTATAGGTGGGCTCTTTATCTTTCATCATTTTAATTTATTGTAAGTCCTACTTCATTTCAAATCTCAAGACATGTTTCCCCCACTTAAACATTATAAATTTTCATATAAATTATAGTTCTAGAATCAAGATCCTATTATCTTGCAACCCTAAAAATTCAAGCCTATTTTATCAGGATGATGGTGCTCACACAGCATTGTTCGATGTTTTTTTGCCAAATTTTTGGGAGATTAAAAAGTCAGTCTAGCCATTTTTAAAACTATTCCCAATAAGAAAAAATAGTACTTTTGTCATAATTTTATCAATTTGAAGTTAGGATTTCATATATAAGCAATTTTCCTTCTTCATTTGTAATATCAATCTAGCATCAATAAATTATGAAAATTTGAGATATCCTTGTGATGCAAAAGGTCTCCCTTATGTGAACTTCCATATCTACAAAATTCAAGGTCAAATCAACAAATATCAAGTATTCATTCAAGTTTAGTCAACATGATGCAAGCTTCAAGAGATGTTGGAGGATAATAGAGAATTACCAACTAATTATTGTCTTCTACCTCTCCCTAAGGGATTGGGTATGGTTTCATGTTGCTATCATATTTTCACTATAAATCTTCAGATTTGAATTTTAACATTTCAAGTTATGCGATTTATGTATTCTTGAATCAGTGTACAATCTATATTCAATCATATTATTTATAATTTTTCTCCAACCCACAAGAGTAGGACTCTAGTTTATATTTGTGCATTTTAGCTCATAGCAATATTAAACATACTTAAGATTCAAGAGCACACACATTATTCCAAATTTAATATTAGCTATTTGTGGAGGTGAAAATCACTAGAACAAGGGGCTGAATAAGGAAAAGCCTTATATAGCCACAATCACACCTTCTCTCTATTTTACAAATTTAGCTACAGGTTCCAGGCAAAGATAGAATATCATAAAGTACAAGTAGGATCCAAAGATAGAATACTTCTCTAAAGCTCATCAAAATTCAATTGGACAATGGTGTTTTTTTAGATAAGGTAGTTTTGTGGACAAGGGCATTTGGGAACCATTGTCCCTCCAATTTTGAGTGAAGCCTAATAGAGAACAAATGCATTGTTTAAGAAATCCATATCTAGATCTAGTTCAGTGCTAAAAAATTCACTTGTTGGATAGGGATTCCTAATCGACATTAGCCCAACCAATCTCATCTAGTTTTTCAAGTACATGTGCACTTTTGGATTTCCATTTCACTTCTGTACTTGTTCTACAAATTTAGTTTATTTACATACAATTTAAGAAATTCAATTATTCATTTATGCATGTTTATATCCTAGTTACAGGTGAGTGCATAAAGATGGTGGGAACAAGAAAGTGAATTTTTTTTTTGCCCCAATCAGGCCTTTTGGCACATGCCAAATAAGGCATGCTCCCTATTTGGTGTGTGCTAAATAGATTAGCATGTTGAACTTAAGGTTTGGTCACACCAATTCTATTTGGCGTGCACCAAATAAGGTGAGCGCTAAATTTGACATGCACCAAATGTGATTGAAATTTGACAAGTGCATTTTCATTTTGGAAAGCACAAAATTGTCTTTCGCTTTCACTCTCTCTCCTCAAATATATACATTAAATATAATATTTAAGTATAAGTCACATTTCTATTTGTCTTTCTCTTTCACTCTCTCTCCTCGAATATATACATAAAATATAAAATTTAAGTGTAAGAAAGGAAAAAGTTCTTATAATTTAAGTTATAATTTATGTATATATTGGCAGGATGTTTGAGAGTGGTTCTATATCTCTAGGAGTTATAATGTAGATTCTAGTTTTTAGAGTATTCATATAAATTTAAGACAGTCAAATTTTAGTAATTAGCATGTTTGTATCAACAATTCTCTCTGATATCTCCCTCTCTTTCCTACATTTACCCTCTCTCTCTCTTTCTCAACTCCTACCCCCTCTCTCTCTCTCGTCTCTCTCTCTCTCTCTCTCTCTCTCTCTCTCTCATCTCTCTCTCTCACACACACACACACACACACACACACACACACACAGTTATCTCCTTCTCTTTCCCTCCCTCCCTCTCTTGCACTTGGGCTTTTCTCTCCCTCAATCCTTACCTTACTCCTCTCTCTCTCTTTCCTCACTCTCTCCTCTCCCTCCCTCTCTTCACCTCTCTCTCTCTCTCTCTCATCTCTCTCTCTCTCTCTCTCTCTTCTCTCTCTCTCTCTCCTCTCTCTCTCTCTCATCTCTCCTTATATATGGTCGATGGAAAGAAAGGAAAATGCCAAAGAAAGAGAGACCAAAGAGAGAAAGTGAGAGAGATGAAAGGAGGAAGGGAGTGGTTCATGGAAAGAAACAAAAATACCAAGGATAGAGATATTAAGAGAGAGAGAGAGAGAGAAAGAGAGAGGAATGGGTTATGGGAGAGACCTAGAAAGATCAAGTGGAGAGATGCAGCGAGGAAGGGAGGGGTTTATGAAAAGAGAGAGAGGAAGGGATCAAGAGAGAGAGAGGAGAGAGGAGAGAGAGAGGAGAGAGAGAAGAGAGAGAGAGAGAGAGGAGAGAGAGGAGAGAGAGAGAGAGAGAGAGAGCCCAAGTGAGAGAGATGGAGGGAGGGAGATAGGGGTTGATGAAAAGAGAGGGAGAGACCAAAGAGAGAGACCAAGCAGGAGAGAGAGAGGGAGGGAGATAGGAGTTGAGGAGAGAGATTGAGTGAGAGAGATTGAAGGAGGAAGGGGTTGATGGAAAGAGAGAGATATACCAGAGAGAGGGAGGAAGGGGTGGAAAGAGAGGGAGAGATTAAGTGAGAGAGAGTGGAAGGGGTTGAGGAAAAGGGAGAGCCCAAGTGAGAGAGAGAGAGAGAGAGAGAGAGAGAGAGAGAGAGAGAGAGAGAGAGGAGGGGTTGATGGAAAGAGAGGTATATACTAGGAAGAGAGCCCAGAGAGAGAACCTAAGTGAGAGATTGCACAAGATATGATTGCAACACTATACTAATTAATTTGTGTTTGAGTGTATGACTTGAAATGTAGATCTTATGCACACTATACGATTGTTTTGAATTTATTGATCAAGGAAATATTGAGGTTTCAACCTTGAAGGTCCACACAACATATCCTTCATGTACTTTGTTGTAATTGTGGTTGGTGCCTCATCATCTAACTTGGTGCTCAACTATTGGACTAGGAGGTTGGTTTCTCTTGTGGGTTGATGCCTACAAATTTAATTAGGGAGTGGTGTCTCCATCATAGGTTGTAATTACAATGGTTTGGTTACTATAAAATATTGCAATTTCATTATTTTATTTGTAAGGGTGGATTTGGAAGCAACTATTCTCACTGTGGTTTTTACCTGTAGCGTCCTAAATTATACTCCCTTATAATATGGTCCACATTTGGGCCCTCATCTTAGTGATCATGTCCCCCAAGCTGGACTAGGACCTAATTCTACTCATACCATTCAATTCTAGCCTCCCTTCTTCTTTGTACATTACATGGCCCCTTTATTTTGGCCCTAAAATGGGGTTAGGCGTAGCGTGTGGCGCCATGGTCCTTAATGGGACCAGGACATGATGCCTTGGTCCTCTCAAATGGGACCTTAATTTGACCCCATCTAATGGTCACGATAAGCTAGCAAGAATGTGATCTCCACGTCAGCCTAGGCCAGAAAATTAAGATATTTTTCGATGGACAAGTATAAAAGGTCCATCCCTCTCATCATAGAACAATAGGAGAATCATAAGGCATCGAATCAATCCGTATTCAAGAAATATATCATTCAAGTATTCATCATCAAGCATTTCTAGAGATCTTCAAGGCTACATATCTTTCATTTATTCATTGTGGAGTAACATTACATCACTCATATGCAAGCATGTGTGTGTGATTAGGGTTTTGTCATGTCCATGCCATTTCATACAGCATAATGTGATTACATTCAAGAAGAAAAATATAATTATGATTAGTCATTCCAGATCTAAGGTATATCTTTCCATCATTATTTCAATATTTTGCAATATTTCATTTAAGGTTAATTTCTAAAACTAGGGTTTGACTTAGGCAAACCCCTATTTCCCAACCTATTTTTCCCTTCTTTTTGTGTGCAATAAATAGGTACGGAGTTGCGATCTTCAGAATAATCATTATTTACAATGACGAATAAATCCCCCATTAGAGTGCAAAAATTTCAAGGACCAGGGTGACCACTACCATGGTCTTGACATTTTAGGAGCTATATCTAGGAACAAGTATGAATCTACTTACATTGCTAAGATCTAGGTTTGTGGCTCAATCCCGCAATTGTATCTTATTGTTGATGCATTTCTACTTCAATTTCTAGCACCTTATCCTAATTTCAGCAATTCAACTATAAAAGAGGGTTTATCGATTCACATCATCAAACCCCCCCAATCCAATCATAATTCTGAATCTGAATCATTTCTATTTTGTGACTAGATCTATTGATTATAACCCTCTTTTGAATGTGATGGTCTTTAAGTCATATATTGGCATTTTCTTCCTTCTATGGTGGAAGCCCTAATTTTTCACCATCGCATTACCTTTTGGTTATATTGTTAAATCTAGTGCTCTATTGTGTTGGTCTTTAAGTCATTCAATTGAACCCACCATTGGCCCTTAGGTACAACATGGTGTTATGCATGCACTAATGTTCATTAAATAAAGTTCTTATGCAATTTTTTTTAATTTTCATTCAAATATGGGATCATTTTCTTCTTTAAAACCTAGGTCAACCCTTGAACAATATGTACGAAAGTTTGAAGATAGAAAGAAAGGGTCCTAGAATGATGTATGTAGATTCTATACTTTTTTACTACACCAAATCAAATATTTCTTCCATTACTATGTCTTTTTAATGTTCTAGAATGATATCTAGGACTTGTGAATTTTAGACGTTTCTTCATTCCTTTAGTGGCTATAATTAAATGTCATTGAATTATAGCTTATATCAAATATCATAAAGTTTATAATTTCAAAAAGTATGGGGTCAAGCCCATGATCATAACCACATAAACGACCTCAAGAAATGAAATAATTAAATTTGGGTGGCTTATGACTATATTAGTGTTGATGCATGGATAAATATAGTAATTAAGTGTACATCAAAATATGTACGTGTATAGAGATAAATAGAGTCTACAAAAATGAACTCAACTTAATAAAATATTGCACCATTTATTGATATATACATGTATCAAAATATATCCTAAAAAAAAATTAAAAAAATACATAAATATACAAACTTCACTATTACAATTATGCTCCCTTAAAATTATATCATTTACTATTTTATCAAACCTTAATTTAAATTAAAACTTATTTTCTTAAAATTATATGCTTTACCTATTACAAGTGCGGTTGTCATTGCAACAATCCCCCCCAACGCAAGTGAGGGATTTGAACCTGTGACCAAGCTCTAATACCACTTGTTACAAGTGTGTTTGTCGTTGCACCAAAAGATCTCGACCTACTATCTGATACAACCACTAGACTTATAGAATCTAGAGGAGGTGGTTAAGCCATGTCACAAACCCAAGCGTTGCGCTACACAAAACAAGGAGACCAAGGGTGGACACCTTGCAACCATCCCCCCCCAACGCAAGCGAGGGGTTTGAACCTGTGACCAAGCTCTGTTGCCACTTGTTACAAGTGTGGTTTCCATTGCACCAAAAGATCAACCTATTAATGTCTGATACAACCACTATACTTATAGAATCTACAGGAGGCGGTTTCGCAATGTCACAAACCCAAGCACTACACTTCACAACACAAGGAGACCAAGGGCACACACCTTGCAACATTACCATTTTATTAAACATACATCTAAATTGAATGTAGGTCATATTATTTCTCTACAATATCTTATTGGACAAATGCTTTTCTTTCTTTTTAAAAAGTTGCCTTCTAAAATCTTTTATTTTTGAGATTACATAAATTGTGAACTTGATAAATTAATATTTTTTCATGAAAAATCATTTAGGCCCAATACCATTTGATTTGAAACTCTATTGCTTATTCTTTTATTTTTTAAAATAAAATAATGATTGATTTATTAAGGCCTACAGACCTTAGTACAATAGATAAGAAGTATAGGAAATGCATATAAACAACAAACAAAAAAAGAATAACAAAATTACTATACAACCACATCCTTCCATCTCATAAAGTTATAAAATACCTTATCTACAAAATACAACTTTCAACTAACTTCTTGTAATGGTGACAACACTCCATCTTGCAAAATCATACCAAGATTGATGTTCCTTCAATTGATCATTCTTTTTATAATTCAAAAAATATACTTGATGGATCTTTTAATAAAAAATATAATTATATTTAATTATGTTCAACCTACTTTCAATTATATGGAGAAAATTATAATTGTGTAGAAAATATCTAAAATTTAAATATAATGAGTTGAATTAGTTTTTTCAATGCAAATATTAGCTAATTAAAATCAAGAATTGTTAGGTCAAACATGTATTATATAATAACATTAAGGAGGTGATAACTATTTTACATAAAAACCTTTGGTTAAATCATGTTTATGAAAAAAAAATCGCAACCATTAAAAATAAATAACTTTATCAATCTACACATATGAATTAAGATCATCTTAATAATGAGTGAATTAAGAGTTGTATTGACAACAAATAAGGATTTTTCAAATTAAACATTACAAATAAAACCTTTTTTACTTATAAATGACTTTACAGTAAAAAAATATTTACATATATTGCAGAATGATATTATTTTTTTAAAGATATATATGAACAATAAAAATACAAATAAATCTTTTAAAAAACTATGGATTGTGTTTAATATTGACTAAACCCAAGGGAAAAAAAAAGAAGAAGAAGAAAATACAAGTTAAAGAAAAGTTAAAAGTCCGGTCATTATCCTTTTCATTGACTACAACTGCTCCACACTTTTTGATACATGAAATTTTTATACGCTTTCTAAATTTGACGGCTATGTTTATAAAAAAAATACATACATAGATAATTATAAACAAAAAATATAATTTATAAAATTGATAAAACAAACATAAATATCGTACAACCTGAGTTGGCCTAGTGGTGGACAACTTGTGCTCTTGAAAGAGAGGTCACAAGTTCAAATCTCAAAGGGGGTAGGGTATGTACATCTTATCGGCTTTGGTCCATTACCGATAAAATAAAAAAATAAAAAAAAAAGATAAATATCTTAATTACATCTATGTAAAAGATAACTAGAGATACTATCTCAAAGTGCTTATATTGAAATTTTTATTTTTATTTATGATTGTAATCTATATTTTGTTAAATTTGTTATCTTTTATAAATAACAATTTTGATATAGGCACCTCAAATATAACATATCTTGACATATTTTAGATAGAAATATTTAAAGATACCTATATTAGTTTTAACCAATGTATATTTTATAAATTTATATTAATTATATGTTTTAATATCTTTTTTTTTATTATTTAATATTTTAATTTATTTATCTATCTATCTATATGTATTTATATGTATATATGCATATTTATGCATGAATAAAAACATATATACATACATACATATAGAAAGATATATGTATGTATTATTTTCTTGATTACAATTATTTTTTTATAAATTTATATTTTTTATTTAATAAAATAAATTAATAAACAAAAATAGTTGGATTTCAAATATCTATAAAAGAATAATTTAATTTATTAAAAAATATGCATACACACAACAAAGTAGTAAAGAAAATAAAAATACTTAGAAACACGACTAGAGAAATAGTCAGTTTCATGGTCACTCCTTAGGTTCACATGTGTAGTGTCAAAAATTGCATATACTTGCAATTTCACCTACACAATGCCATCCAATTTAGTGTAAATTTACCTATTGTTTGTGTAGGTTCATTTCAACCTTAGCATTAGCCTTTTCCCCCTAAGGATGCTCAAGATCCATTTTCAGCAATTACCCTTTTGTGTCACTTTTACATTAATCTTATGGTTCCCTCATCTCTCACCCCTTTTTAGTGTGATTTGTCTAGAAACTAGCACATAACATATATGTCCACACATTGTGCTAGCATCCTATGATATTTTATTATTGAAAACTATTTTTGGATCATTTCCCACTTGTTTGCTTGATAAGTTAGGGGAAATGGCTCAAAATGATTAAAATGACTCATCGCCCCTTTCTTTCCCTCCTCTTCTCACTTCTAAACCTATTTTTTCACTCCACACAATCTCTTAGAATTTTCTTGGGTCTCTTATTCTCTCTTGCTCACACACAACTCTCTACAACTTGCTACAACACTCTCAAGCTCTTATGAGATTATCTCATAGCTCTCTTGGCTTCCTCAGGCCTTTTGGCAATATCTTTGTTGTACCTATTGAGCATCTTAGAATTTATCACATTCCTTATCTATAAAATCATAATCATTTTGTCTATTTTCCTTTTATTTATCTAGTTGTTGTGGAGGTTGAAACACCAAAGTAGGGACTTACTTAAGACAATTCTCAAAATAGCCCCCAAACACTTTTCCTCCTCTATTCATGTGCAAGTACCTTGAAGATATTCAATCACATGGAGGTTTTTCCATTTTTTAATTTATTATTTACACCTTTTTATTTATCTAATTTATTTATATCTCTACTATACAATATTTTCTTGTGTATTCAAATTATAGGTTTTACAATTTGCCTAGAGCATTGAAGTGGATCTTCATTATTTTTTAGTTTGTTCTCATCTCTTAATGTACAAGATGACAACACTACATATGAAAGTTTGCATGTTGAGTTGGTGTCATTACTTGAGATGCTCAAATTTAAATCAAAGACTTTCTATTGTCTCTAATTTGTATTCTTGTAGTTAGGAAAAAAAAATTATTTATTTGTATTTACATATTCCTAGTAGTTAATATCTATTTAAGCACTTTAAGTAATTAGTCTAATCTCAATGTATGTAGTGAAACTAAATCGTGAAGGGACATAATTTTCCTTTTGACAAAGAAATGTTTCCTCCATTTCAACATTCAAGTTGTGCAAAGAAATCCATTGGGATCTCTTATTTATACTTGAGTCCCTTTCCATTAACTTAAATTAAGTTTAATTGAATGTCATCTATTTGAATCCACCATTAGCCCTATGCACCACATAATGCCATGTATGCACTAACTAAGGTTGATAAAATAATGTTTGTTTATTTATTTGTTGTTTGTTGTTTTTTTTTTTTTTTTTTTATGTTTATCCAAATGTGGGATTGCTGTTGTGCTTTAATCCCTAGTTCAATCCCCTAACAATATGTACAAAAGTTTGAAGATAGAAAGGCTCGTAGAATGTTGTATGTAGATTCTTTACTCCTTTAGTGCACCAAATCAAATATTCGTCATTATTGTATTTTTTTTAATGTTCTAGAATGATAGAGGACTTGTTTGAATTTTATATACCGCTTGATTTATTTAATGAATGTAATTAAACTCCTTTAAATAGTAGCAAATATAAAATATCATAAAATTTTGAATTTCAAAAACTATGGGGTCAAACCCATGATCATTGCCATATAAATGACCTTAAGAAATGAAATGATTAAATTTGGATGATTTATGACTAAATTACTACTGATGCATGGATAAATATGATACATATATGAATAAAATGAATGTATCAAAATATTTATGTGTTTAGAAATAAATAATGTCTAAAGAAATGAGGTAAACTTCATACAAGATTGTACAATTTACTAACATATACATGTATTAAAATATATCCTCAAAAATAAAATAAAACTAAATACATAAATATACAAATCTCACTATTACAACTTTATATTTCCTTAAAATTATATGATTTACCATTTAATTAAACCTAAATCTAAGTTAAATTTTCTTTTCTAAAAATAATGTCCTTTACCATTTTATTAAACATAGATCTAACTTAAATGTAGGTCATGTTATTTTTAAAATTCTAAGAGATCTAACTAAAAATCTCTTCATATAAATCATTTTTTTTTTTAAAGTTGTCTTTTAAAATCTTTTACTTTCAATATTACATAAATTGTGGACTTGATAACTTAGAAAAAAAAATCACTAGAGTTCATTTAGGTCCAATACCATTTGATTTGAAATTCTATTGGTTATTCTTTTATTTTTTAAAATAAAATAATGAGGATTTATCGAGGCCTGAAGATATTAATACAATAGATAAGAAGTACTAGAAAGACATACAAACAATAATAAAAAATGACAATAATTAAATTACTATATAGAAACATCTTTCTCTTAAATTTTTTTTTATAATAAACCTCATCTACAAAATAAAACTTCTCTTCTTGCAAAATTGTCTATCAGAATTTTGTTCAACACTCATCATCCATAAACATCATACACATAAATATAAGATGAAAATCATGATATTCCTTCTAGATTAATCTTTATTTTTCTAATTTTAAAAATATATTTAATGGATCTTTTCATAAAAAAGAATATATAACCTATTGGATCCACTCCCGATTATATGGAGAGATTTATAGTTGTCTAAGAAATATCTAATCATTGGATTTTATATGAAAATGTTAGCTAATAAAATCAAGATAGTATATAATAATATTAAGGAGGAGATGAGAAACATTGTATATAGAAACCTCCCCTTAAATCATGTTTATCAAAATTTAAATCTCAACCATTAAAAATAAACAACTTTATTGATCTACAAGAATGAATAAACATAACCTTGTAATAATGAGCGAATTAAGAATTTGACAAAAAAAAATGAAGATTTCAAATTAAATACTTCTAATAAAATCAATTCTATTAGTAAATGTCCTTACAATAAAAAAATGTTTACATATATAGAAGATGTCCTCATCAATATACCTAACATGTTTTTTTGTTCAATATGTTGTTGTTATCAAATGATAACATAGTCATTATTTTTCTATACTATATATGGATTCGATTTCAAATTAAATGCCCCTAATAAAGCCACTTGTACTCGTAAATGACCTTACAATAAAAAATATTTAGATATATTACAAATGTCCTCATCAATATACCTAACATGTTTTTTTGTTCAATATGTTGTTGTTACCAAATTATAACACCATCATTACTCTTGATATATTTTATGTAGTTTTTCTAAAGATATACATAGAAATAACAATACAAGCAAACCTTTGAAACAAAAAATATGGATCACACATAATCTTGACTAAACAATAACACAATCATTACTTTTCATACACACACATACATATATATAACAGGGCCATCACTCTTAATATAATCTATATAGATTTTCTAAAGATAAACATACTAATAATACAAGCAAACCTTTAAAACAAAATTTATGGATCAAATGTAATCTCGACTAAACCATAGTGAATTTAAAAATGTATAGATTTTTTCAAGACATATATATTAGTAACAATACAAGTAAATCTTTAAAATAAAATTTATGGACCACATGTAATCTCTACTATATATATAAAACACAAACACGGTCATTACTCTTGATATATTTTATATAGATTTTTTAAAGACATATATCAGTAACAATGCAAGCAAACCACATGTAATCTCTACTATATATATAAAACATGAACACCATCATTACTCTTGATATATTTTATATAGATTTTTTAAAGGCGTATATCAGTAACAATGCAAGCAAACCTTTAAAACAAGAATTGGCTCTCCCATCTCCCTCCAACGGCTCTCCTGCCTCCCTCTATTTGAACGCCCCTGGTTCTGCTGCGGATGTCTGGGGCTTTGCTTTCCCCCCCTTCCTGGCGTAGGGTCCTCGACTCCTACGATCCATGCTACTGATATTTGGTCGGTGACCCCTTTCGTGGTATTTGATGTGCCTGGTGCTGCATCCACCCCCCGGTTACTCGATTGTGGATCCTGTTGTTGTCGACTCTCTGGCTTTTGGGGAAATGACCCTGTCGCATGTCGCTGATGTTGCTGGTCCTTTGCCCAAACTTGCTAGTATGCATAGCTTCGCTCGTGTGGCCAAATCTTCCGCCCAACCCTCTAAGGGGGTCCGTCCTCTCCCTTGTGCGAAATCCTCCCTTGTGGTGGTTTGCGGACAGGATGTTGTGGACAACATTAGGTTTTACTAGCGCTGTGCTTTGGTGTGCAGATTCTTTGGGCTCTAGCCTTCCCTACCGGACCTTCAGCACTAGATTAGTATCTCCTGGTGGCCTTTGATTGCTCTCAATATCGATCTTTTTCCCTATGCTAAAGGATTTTTTGATGCTTCCTTCACTTCTTCTGCTAATAGGGATTTGATTTTGAGCCAACTTTGGGCTTGGGGAGTGCACTCCCTCTCCATCAAGCCTTGGACAACCTCTTTCAACCCTCTCACTAAACCACTTAATGTGCGTCTAGTTTGGGTTCGACTCATCAATCTCCCTGTTCATTTTTGGGAGCACTCTTGCTATGAGGCGATCGGTAACTCTATTGGTTGTTTCTTGAAGGTTGATGATGCTACGTCCTCTATGTAACACACTACCTTTGCCTGCATTCTTGTTGATATCGACATCTTTTCTCCTCTCCCGGGTGACGTGTTTCTTATGGTGGGGGATAGGCCTTGGTCACAACTGCTGGATTTTGAAGGCCTCCCCTTTCGCTGTAGAAGGTGCTTCTCTACTGGCCATCTTGCTTCGGGATGCTCTTCTCCACAACACAAAGGGGTCTCTACCTGGTGGAAGAATGCTATTGTTGACCACCTTACAGACGGATTCTGTGTTTGCTGGCTCCTCCCATGGGGATGATGTCGTGGCCCCCATGGCTCTCGTTGCTCTTACTGATGTTTTTGTGGCCTCATTTTCGAGGGGGCCCCCACTTCCACTTCTCGTATCCTGCAACCCTCCCCTGCTGCTGGATTTGCTCCTGCTACTGTTGTTCTCTCTCAACCTGCTGTCGTTGATGTTATGTAGCCCCCTACGACCCTCTTCCAACCTTCTGTTGTCTCCTATGTTGTTGACCCTACGGGGGCCCCTCCGACTGATCTTAGCATTGCCTGGTTTGTGGTTGCTCGTAGGTGCAAGGGGAAATCTTCTCCCTTGCCCCATACCCCCCCTTGTGGGGGTTTGGGTGGCCCGTCCCCCCCTTGAGTAGGGTTTGTTCCCTAGTTGGTTGTGTTCCTGTGTTTGTTCCTTTCCGCCTTTGGGCTGTGATTCTCTTCCAACATCATCTTTCTTGATGTTGCTTTTTGTCAAAGGTCAGCACCCTAATTAACGCTGCTTTTTTAATCAAAAACAATGCAAACAAACCTTTAAAACAAAATTTATGATCACATATAATCTCAACTAAATCGTAGTGAATTTTAAAAGTATATAGATTTTTTAAAGATATATTAGTAACAATACAAACAAATTTTTGAAACAAAATTTATATTTAACAATACAAACAAACTTTTAAAACAAAATGATCTGTATTGAATTTAAAAAATATAGATTTTTTAAAGATATATTAGTAACAATACAAACAAATCTTTAAAACAAAATTTATAGACCACGTGTAATCTAGACTGAACTATGGTGAATTTTAAAAAATAACAATAAAAAAACAAATTTAAAATAAATGTTAAAAGCCCAGTCATTATCCTTCTCCCGGGCTACAGCTGTATGACTTCCAAACACCACTAGTTTCTGCACTTCTTGATAAATGATATTTTTATACCTCCGTTTCAAATTTGACGGCTATGTTTTTAACATTCCTCACTGTAAAAAACGTGTAAACGGCCCTAATTTTAAGCGGACGGTCACATGAGAGCGACCATGGGCATGAGGATGCATATGTATGTATGTGAATGAAACTCGCCAAGTAAGTCAAAGCTGATGCGCGAGTTTTCCAAGCGTTTATCTCGTTGGACGACATTTATCAACTTCCACTGGTTCCCCTCCTCTCATTTTTCTCATTTTATTGAAAAATCTTTCAGAGTATTATTTTCTGTACAAAATCGAAATCTAACCGCTACATATAGCAGATCTAGAGACACCATTTTTACTGTGAAAATCAATGCGGTAAGGGAGACGATGATGGGGAGGAGGTGCTCTCACTGCGGCCAAAATGGGCATAATGCCAGGACATGTCCAGGGCGAGGAGTGAAGCTCTTTGGTGTCAGGCTGGACGCGGGTTTGAATCCCACCACCAGCAATATCCTGAGAAAGAGCTCCAGCACAGGAAATATCTCCCCTCATAGTAATTCGAGAGTATTGCCAGAGCAATCCATCTCGGGATCGCAAGGAGCTGGCTATGTGTCGGACTGCGTCGCCCCTGCAAAATGCAGAAAGAAAGGTATATACACACAAAAACCCTAATGTGAAGAAATGATATACATAGTGAGTATGTGCATTTTGTTAGATTCTGAGTTTCAGGTTCGTTGCAGGCGTGCCGTGGAGTGAAGAAGAGCACAGAGTGTTCCTGATGGGCTTGCGCGCCGTCGGGAAGGGGGAATGGAGGGCCATTTCGAAGAATTTCGTGACCAGCAGAACCCCCACGCAGGTGGCTAGCCACGCGCAGAAGTATTTCCTTAGGCAAAGTAATCTGAACAAACAGAAGCGCAGATCCAGCATGTTTGACACATCTCCAGAAACGGTAAATGAATTTGATATACACATTGTGTGTTTTTGCTCTGTAAGTGAATTTGATATATACATTGTGTATATGTTGCGCTTTGTTTTTGCTGTCTATGTGTGTATATATATCCCTACCTTTTGTTATTGCAGTGTTCTTCACGCGTTGCCAATTTCCCGCTGGGGAGGTCTCGTGGTCTGGAATCCATGGCAGGATTTAGTTTAGAAGGAATGAAAATGCACGCTAGATTTGGCAGCGTTCCTTGTTCGTTGCCTCTTCCTTTCCGCAGTGATATTAAGCCCAGTGTGAGCTCCACGATATTACCGGCCATGGACGACAAAGCTGCGCTTAAGCTTAGCATTGCAGTTCCATCCTCTGCAGAGACTTCTCCAAATTTAAAGCTTTCAACTTTCCATCCGAGCTGCTCCAATGGCTGCCTTCACACTGCCATTGGAGTTGTTTAATTGCCTTTTCATGGAAGGACGAATTTTTATAGATTTCTTAGGAAATAAAAGATGGGTTTTTAGGAAATAAAATTTGGATTTTGTAGCGGCGCGCTTTTTTTCAATTTTTCCTTTTCTGGGGGGGTTGCAGAAAGTCTGATAATTGGATTTAAAATATTTTCCAGGCCTCTCTAATAATTGTGGAAAATGAAGAACAAAAGAATTTTGCCGTAGCTTTAAATACTGTGGTTTTTTAAGAATCGAGCTAAATGATAATCTCATGGAGACCACTGGATTTTTGGCATTTGACATTTTTCTTCATTTTATTTTTTTATTCAGATTGTCTATCTTGAATTGTGTCAGATTCAGAAATATGTTAAGCTATTGATTTACAATACTCAAAAGATACAATGTACAGAAATATTTGCGAATATGAAAAAAAAATGATCTAAAGGGAATCTTGAAAATTTTAGATAGATATTTAAATATCAAATAGTTTAATAATTAAATATAATTTTTGTTCATCTTATTTTGTTCATAAAAATAAGATGATTATATAGTTGAAGCACAAAAGTATGATTGAATGTTTGACTTTTAGAATATGCTCAGTTTGTATAGTAGTAGTATAAAATTATGATCTTAAGTTTGAATTTTAAAATATGCTCAGCTTAAATAATATATAAATTTGATTCATTGATTTAAAAGGCACATTTTTTTCTTTTTTATTTTTTAATAAATTGTATTTTATAGATATGTCTATCATTTATTATTTAAAACTGTACAAATTTATCTACAAAGAATAACAATATATCATTTTATATAACATTTTCTCAAAATCTAATTTTAAAGTGTTCAAATCAAACTCATTGATCTCTATTTAATAAATATTAATTCACACAAATCTATTTCTCATAAACATAAATAATCCACTCAACAATTACTAAAAAAATCATCCACCAAATATTACTTCAAAATTAAACAGATCCTAGCATTAAAAACACAGATAAATACACTCTATAAGTATAAACATCAGTTAATTCTAGAGTTCAGAGGAAATCAAGATCGTTTCCTTAAATAAACTCGTGATTCTCTTTTCTCTTATCCAATGTACGAAAAAACAGTTCATACTTTTATTATTATGCATATATCCGCCAATATGGATGGTCCCTTGTAATTCGTAGAGATGCGGGGTACACAAAAGTTTACAGAATACAGAAATGTTGTCATTGCAGGAAGGCAGGAGGACAGAGTGTGGGACGACGGCGACAGATAAGAGATTTATTATTAGGCTATAACTAATATTCATCAATAAAAAAAGATCAGACATTTATATACTTATAAAATTCATATGGAAGTACAGCTCATTGTATTTTACTGACTCTGTTTCAGTTAGAATTGAAATGAATGCTCTCTTAACATGTTATACCAGATGGCTAATCTACCAAACAACTCATAAGCAACAGGTGACATTAACAAACAATTCAGTTTTAGATTTCCGAAGGTAAGCAAGAAGGGTGCTGGCTATTTTTCCTACAAAACAGTATTTGATAAAACATAAATTGGCATAATACAATTATTTTTCAACAGATTTTTTTGTTGTAAAATAGCATTGAAAGGGCAGATTAAGAAGATCGATCCAGTAGCGTTAAAATCCATTGTGATTTGCAGATTTTGTGTTTTTGATCAAGTACAGTTTTGTATGGAGAATATAAGCTCCAGCAAGAAGATATGAACTTGGAGACCACATAGCACCATAAAAAGGTATAACCAACCGTCAATTATTATGTAGGATGAACAATGTCTAAATTATTCATTATTATATTTAGAATCTATTCTATTGAAATGTTTGTACCAATGTTTTCCATCACATTTTGTAATCTATTATCAAAATAATAAAAAACTCACACAAAAGAAAAAAATAATTATAATATAAAAATTTCAACACAATCAAATTCAAAAATAATAATAAACAACTTGTTATCATTAATGTCCAAACTACTGTAAATTGAATCTTCAGAAATGCTAAACTAGATATGAAATGGCCCATTGTTATCCTCAGTAAATGTAATACACACTGTACCAACTGTCGTCTATCTCAGTATTCGCTGTGATATGTGTGACTTATTTTGGAGTGCTTTATGACAAGGTTTTGACTGTTTGGCATTGCCTCTCTGGGCTGTTGTGCCTGTGTGGTTGTGGGTTGATATGTTACTTTTGGTCCTCTATGGGTAATCTATAGTTTTAATCATACATATAATATCTAACATAGTTGAATTTCCACTTCAGAGTTTAGACTAATTTGATGTGTTTAATATTTCTGATTATGTGGTTTCTTTTTAATATTCAAATTTAATGAAAGTAAGTATAAAATTTCGAACAATAGAACAATCATGTTATTGCTTTCTTCAAGTGAATAGGATGGCAAGATTTCATGGTAATCACTTTATATGATTGTTTAGTCTTAATCCTTAAAGAGGGAATTATTTTTCTCATTTTTTATCTACATGTCAATATTAATTGATTGAGTATCAAGTTATTTTTAAACAAGCATTGCAACAATTAATATGGTCAAAAGATGATATACATGAACTTTCCCTAAACAAATCAATTAAATTAATTGAATTTAAACATGACCCAAAGAATGATTAAAATCCCCCATTCAACTTATGGTTGATGTTGAAGTGATGTATGATATTGAACACCATGATCTTATAGACCTTCTTGTAGCTCCTTAACCATATGAAATCATTTTCTTCCTATTGCAACAAAAAATTGGATTGTTCTTCATCAATTAGACCCATAAGGCTATAGTATTTTATTGACTTCAATCATATTTTCATTTGAAGGTTGATCTAAATTGTCCCCATCTAGATATTTCTTAAGGTTAGATAAAAAAATCCATCATATGATCATGATTTTCTCAACGATTTATATTTTTAGTATGACTCTCCAACTTACTAGATTGGTTATGAGATGATAAATTTTGTAATTACATCTCAAGTGTAGGTGTTTCCACCCAACCCAGGAGCCAATCTACATGACATCCTCCACAACTAAGAGGGATTCAACACATGAGATTGTATTGAATTAAGAGGTGAGTACAAATGTACAAGCTACCTTGCTTAAATAGGCAAGAGCGGGGTAGAAAAGTGGACAAGGTTTAGACATGTATCTTAGCCTAGAGAAGTTAGAGTCCTAATATGACACTAAAATTATTCATCTACCTAATAAATGTTATTACCTAAGTGAACTTAAGTGAACCGTAAATAGTGAAAACAATTTACTCCAACAATTCCCTTAAGTGCAACTTAGGGAGTAACACATGCAATATGAGATGCCTTACGGGTCCTGGCAACAAATCCATATTAGGTACCCATGTAGAACTATAATGCAAATCATTATCTCACAAATGGAGTAAAAGGAGAAAAATCCTCTCCAAAAAGAGAACACTGAAGGACAAAGAAGCCTCCAAAATGATAATATCCCAAAATAAGAACATGAAGAACATCATTGAAGCATGGAGAAGTTGTAGACAACTATCAAAGGTTGATATGGTGTTGTAACCGAAGATCCTCCTCTAAAAAAGATGATTATTGGGATCATGAAGACAACAATTTGCATGAGTGCCTCAAACGACACTACTCAAATAATGATCAAATGGCAATAGTGGCATAACATCTATCGATCAAAAATACAAACAACACATTAATTTGCATGAGTGACCTTAACATCACTACACAACCGATGAAGTTGTTTCAGTGATACTATCATCACTACTCAACCAATGAAGTTGAAAATACAGGTGCAATAATTTGAAGAACTATGATCAAGGAAGCTATCTCCACAAAATATGAATGCAAGAGTATGTCGACTCACTTCAACAGAAACCAAGGAAGAATTAGCATGAACAATATGTACCCATTCACTAAAATGGTGTGTCAAGAAGCAATGCATGATAGGGGTGATCCAAGGTCTGAAGTGACCAAGATAGTACCTGCAACTGAACAAAAAGTGTGCACCAAACTACACACATGCATGAGGCATGAATTCTCGACATTCGTCTATTGTCATGGAGGTACACTCACTTTGACAAAGTTGTGATTGGCAAAGAACAAAGGCTCTACACAACCCCCCATGATACTTTATAATATAGGGCGAGCACAAGAATATGACACAATTTGTGCAAAATCCCCCAAAATACATAATGTGACACTTCAGTGCAATGCGTCTACAAAGAAAAGTTCTTATAAAGGATGCTCAAATAATCCATAAAGACAAAAAAACTTGCACCAATGGATAGTGCATGGAATCACATTTTTTACGATAGTTAATTTGCCAAAAATGAACTCTAGACATCCAAGTTATGACCATTTGAAAAAAACATCAATTAGGGCTTAAAGGTGAAAAAGACAATTCACCCCTCACAGGCACTTAGGGGTGAGGGTTCGATCCTCCATAGGACCTAGCAACTCAGCATGTTAGAAAAAATGGCTGCTGCCCCAAATGATAGTGAGAACAAGCAACGGAGGCAAGGAGTTGGTGGGGTTCAATGGTTTCTCTATGTGCCAACCCCCTCTTAAACAAAATAACAAGTCATCGAGTCTACTAGCCATAGACTTTTCAAATATTGGACCATACAAACTAGAAGAAACTCCACAAGTTCACAAAAGGCACACACCCCAATGTACATGCTCTCCATATACTTTCAATTGACAATTGAGGAATGGGCATGAGCCATAGGTCATTATGCATTGAGTGAGAAAGAAAATCACACATATTGTTGAGCACGATAAAGTGTAAGGACAACGGACTAATTAAAGCCATAAAAAATGCCTTAACCGATTTATAAAACAACCACGTTCTTGAACAATGGCTAAGTGGGCCTACTTTGATAGAGGTCATCCATGCAAGCCACAACTTCAATCCATGGTCACAAACTTGTTCTGGTCAAAGCACAAAATTCCATGGCCTATTCAAGGCACCAAGGATAGGGGTGCCATGGCCTATTCAAGGCACCAAGGATAGGGGTGCCCAACCTGTACATTTGTATTCACCTCTTAATTCAGTACAATCTCATGTGTTGAATCTCTCTTAGTTGTGGAGGATGTCCTATAGATTGGCTCTTGGATTGGGTGGAAACACCTACATGGTATCAAAGCAAGGTGGAAGAGTGGACAAGGTTTAGACATGTGTCTCAACCTGGATAAGTTGGAGTCCTAATATGACTTTACAATTATCCATCTACCTAATAAATGTTGTTACCTAAGTAAACTTAATTAAAACTTAAATAGTGAAAAATATTTACTCCAACATCAAGTATCCTGAAATTTAACATCATTTTCTTCCTTACCCATATGTCGATCACCTTGTTGATTAGTTGCTTTCTAGGGAAAAATATGGGCCAATTTTGTTAACATATGATCATGTATATAAGTTTTAATGAATGTATGGACTTTTGAAAGTATGGATAAAAGTACTAAAGTAAAAAATAATGAGACACAAAGTGTTATTGGCAACTTTAATTTATCCAAATTATATTATCATTTTAGAGATTTCATCAAATTGTGAAACAATTGACATTTTTGTTTTGTTTATTAGGCCTTTAATAAGTTTATAAATCTCAAACCAACCAACACAAACTCTAAAGACTCTTTATCAATATGCATTATAATCACACTTTTGGAAATATGGTAGAGTACCATACATTTGAGAGTTTGGAAAAGGTATATCTAGCAATTGAATTAAACTTAGCAATTTCATATTGTCTTATAATATTTTTGTTTAATCTCAATATTTGCAAGATTTATTCAAATACCTGAACTTTTGGATACTATGCATTGAAATGTTCTTTAGTCTATTGAAGTCCTGCAAATCTTTTATGTGAGGATATACTTTAGTTGCAAAATTTAGAAGGTTTTGAAACTTATGAACAATAGTACAAGGAAACTAAAAAAATAAATTGAGTTTTAAAAATAGTCATAAATATCTTTTTCAATGATTTGAGCGAGGTTCAACAACTTCTAGAGGTTAGAGAAAAAATGTATAAGAAGTTGATTAGTAGGTGTTCTAGTTCCATATATGACTGCATAATTTTTTTCAAATTCTCAAGTTTTCTCTTTGTTGGTTTTAGTGTAGAGATCCTATGGACCTTTGAAGGTTAGTTATATAACAAAAATAATTCCACTTCTAGACCAAAAGTCTCTATTTTCAAATATTATGATAAAAATACCCTCATGGGAATTTGGTGGATAAGTAGACATTACGATTTTGATATATATGGAATTAGTCTTTCTCAACTCCATTATTCTATATCTTTTTTAATATTTTGACCATTTTATAATTTAACAATTTGTTGAAGGATGACATAGAATTTCCATGAAGGCTTGGAAATTGCATTGTCCTAACTTATTTGTACATATTGATTAAATTATTGCATTCTAAATTTCCCTCAAAGGACCAATTTAGAACTTTGAAGGTTTTGTAGGGATGGTAGGGAACAGAGGATATCAAGAAATTTAGACAAATAGAACTACTGCTTCCAAACTCTACAATCTCACACACAAAGACACAATATCACTTTATACACATATTATAAGACTTTGTAGGAGTAGATAAGACATCAAGAGATATTATGATAAAAAAATATCTAGATATGTATCAACATTATATAAAAACTAATCTTAACAAGGACACAAGTTCAAAAATTAACTAGTTGTGAAAATATGTTTTTTAGTAGTCCCCAAACATTAAGAGGTTTGAACAATATGTCAAATGTATGGTAGTCCATTTAGAGTCTATAATATCAATTTTACAAGGATCTATGAACATTTTGACTAACAAAGGAAAATTTTGTAGGAAATGTCATGACATTTAGAGGTTGATGCATTGAGTTTAATTGTTTGCTAGTCCATCCTAATTCTATAATCCTACAAGTATTCGTTGAGTTTTGTTTGCAAAAAACTGCTACACAGTCTAATCCAGAAAGTGTGAGATTATAAACTATGGATTGTGGAAGTCTGGTATCATTAATTAAAAATATTTCCTAAGGTTGTTGACCCAAATTACTTGCACACAAAACTCCTATTTGGAACACATGAAACTTATCCATGATTTTGACTTTAAGGAACACTCTCTAAGACAAAGGAAAAGAAAAACAAAGACAAAGGACAAAAAAAAGATCAAAATCTTGAAAAAAGAAGTGAGGTCCATATTTAACCAAAGAAAAATTAAGGAATGTGTGCAAGAAACAATATACATGCTCCTAGAGTTCTTTTATACATATATATTCCTTTTCGTGCAACAATTTATCTGTTGTAGTGTGAATGGTATGATTGGGAATGTTTAGATATATTAAACGAGCAAATACATGCATCAAATACTTTTAAGTACAAGGACAATAACATAAATCACTTAAATGTTCTTTTAGTAATCAATTGGAGGGAACAAAATTTAAGAGAATCGACTAAAATTTGAATTTGAAAAGGTCAAGTTTAAAGGTAGGTGGCATTTACATGGAAGTGTGTGGATGTATGGGTACCATAAATGTATGGATAACATAAATGTACATAGGGATGGGATATGGAATAGGTATATAGGAATGTGAGTAATAGATAATTAGGTGGCACAAGGAAAGTGACCTATCTTTTGCACATGATTACACACATGCCAATATGTCAATCTATCAAGGTACTCTACTTAGAATAAACACAAAACTAAATGGAAAATGGTATGAAAATATGCAAATTTTACCTTTACATTTATCATCACTTTGAGGCGTATCTGAATATTAAAATGGTTAAATGCTTCCAAATATATGTAGCATTCACAAGTGTGTACTAAGATATATATTGAAAATGATACAAATGAGGGTCAATTAAAGTGGCCACAAAATTAAATGGAAAAGGGCTTGGATATGCAAGTTTTGTCATTAAATTTTTTCTTCACTTTGACTACTATGTGAATCTTGGGATGAACAAATGTTTTTGATTAAAAAAGGAACAAAACAAGGGTGTTGACCCTATAGAAAGACAAACCAAGAGGCCACAAAAAACTAATCAAGAATAGGCCAATGATAGCAAACGCCCAAACAAACCACTTAAAACACACTAGAAAAATAGCTAGTAACCTACATCAAGGGTGGGGAGAAAAAAAACCATAACTCAAGGAAGAGTTTGGGAGGAGGAAGAACGTTCTATCCTACATTGATGAATAGCAGTCCAAGAAATACTATCATTTGGAACACCATCACAAGGGGGATGAAGTGGGGGAATCTCCATAGTGATACTATCAACACAAGGAGCTAAATGTTGACAAGGCGAAATGTGAGCCACCAAAGGCTGGAGAAGAACATAAGAAATAAGTAGAGAAGCTTCCATAAGGTAGATATAGATCCATGGAGTTCGGGGAGACCAAACCAATAGCAGGAGGTAATACATCATCCTAGGAGGAGTCATCAACAACCTATGAAGAACTGTCAGAAAAATAATTAAAAGCCAAGATAGTCAGGTGTAGCATCCTTCCACCGTGGCAATGCCCTTACGACATGAGAGAGAACAATCAGTGGCCAAGTGATCAGTAGAGAAGTAGCAACAACATTGAAAGGGGAGGCCCTCATAATCTAGCGGTTGAGTCCATGACCTATCCCTAACCATGAGAACCACATCTCTAGGAAGGGGTATATGGAGATGTCAACATCGATCAAGATGTGTGCCAAAATAGAAAGACCCATGGAGGAGGTGGTATCATCAACCTTCAAGAAGTGACTAATAAAGTTGCCAATGGCCTCGAAAAAAGAGCTCTCCCAAAAATGAAGGGGAAAATTTGGAAGACAAACCCATACCGAATGCACATTGAGTGGTTTAGTAAGACGGTTAAAGGAGGTTGTCCAAGGTTTAATTGAGAGGGAGTGAACACCCCAAAAACGCAACTTAATCAACACCAAATCATGATCGTCAAAAGAAATAAAAGTAGCAACAAAAAAACCCTTTGCACAAGGGAAAAGTTCAATGCTACCAACAACTAAGGGCTTCCAAGAATCCACCACCCATTGATGAAGATCCAAGAGAGAAGGCGAAAGACCAACAAATCTACATGTGCACCAACCCATAGCATTGATAGTAATCCACAAATTATCCACCACATCTTGATCACAAACCAAAATAGGGGAGGTCTTGGCACAAGCAAAAGGATGAGATTTCCCCTTGGGAGGATTTGTAGTAGAAAAGATAGTAACATGGGCAAAGCTCTACCCACTAGTAGAAGAAAAGGGTTTTGAAGGGGGCACCCCAACACCCATAGCCAAAGAAACCCCCTCATGAGCACCAAGGGGAGGAGTCGTGTGCACCATAGTTGTAGAGGAAGCAGGATGAGCATCCACTAGACTTGACCCACCCCCAATCAGTGAGGCATAGGGACCCTCACAACCAACAAGCCTACAAAAATGAGAGATTTTGAAAAATCCACGGGTGGGAGAGCCATTGTAGGAGTGGGAGCAGAGGAAACCATTGCATTATAAAATTGTTAGGATGAACAAATGTTTCTAAATGTATGTAGCATTCAAAAACATGCATGCAAGGTAAATATTCAAACATCAAAGGTTACATAAGGGGTTTCATTTAAAGTAATGAACCCTATAAGATGTGACCATGTAGGTCTTTCCTTCATCAAGTACTCTCACAAGAACTTCTAAAATAGAAGAAACATATTTTGTGAATATCTTTTATAATGCAAGTAGGAGAAAATGTAATATGAAGCTCACTACCAACAATTATAAGAGGGAAATGATAAATTCTATACACAAAGTGGTAACCATCCAACGTACTTTTTAGTTGATAGGTGATAGGGTGCATGAAGTGCAAGGCATGCCATGTACTAAGATGAGTCTTTATAGAAACTTTGTACAATTTGTTTGTAAGAACTTAGCATGAGAGTGTTCTTGATAGGATATGCCCCCCAACAATGAAAGAAAACACAGTTGTCAAATTTACACTTCCTACTCTAGTCTATGACAGGAGGTGTGTGCAAAAAATTAAATTGATTGTGTAGTTATAAAGAAATTTAAACACAAAAACAAAATTCCATAACATGGTGATTTACATGGTGAAAACTATTTTGGGAGAAAAACCCAATAACCCAAAGCAACTCAATGTACATATGATTTAGTAATCAATAATTACAATATGCTTGTAGAGTTTAATCCTTTACATGAGTATCGCCAAAAAAGATCTTTGGAGCAATTTGTGCAACATAATAATACATACAAATCTCATTATGAAACTTCCATCTTAAGCACCCAGTAAATAGGAGAAGCAACACATGAAACTAACAAATAGTAATTAGGGAACTATAATAACAATATGTGTATATTATAGAAACATGTTCAAAATAATAATAAAAACGTGATATTACATCATTTCATTTAAACTGTTTAATCTACAGATTACACACTTCTCACACATTATTCTAAAATCATACATATTTTTATTAGAAAAATAATAATATGTACACATAACATTGACAAATGAGATGCATTTTCTATAGTATGCAAAATTTTGATTCTTTTTAACAATTAAACTATGCAGTGTTTGAGAATTTATTCACCTATATTTCATAAGTAGTCATTAACATAAAGCCCACACCTTTATGAACATGCATGGTGCACTTAACATTCATTATATTTAGATAAGGCCACCCTTAAATCACACACACTAAGCATTGACCGATTAGTGTGGTGCGTGTGGGCCCTGTTCAAACTTTCCGTTCCCCTATCAATATCCGTTTCCATAAACATTTGTCGTTACAGTCAGTGGTTAGTTGGAGTCAGCAACTCAGCCCATAAACCAACCATATCAAATTTAAATTTGATGTTCCCGCGCCCTGCAGATGATGGGATGTGATCATTCCCCAAAACGTACATTGTTAATGAAGGGAAAAGTTTTGATTTCAAACTTGAATCTGGGAGGGATAAGTTTTTATTCCAAACTTTTGGATAAAAAATTTGTATATTTGATTTTGAAGTAAAAATAATTTAATTTAAAAAACTTTATAATATAAAATTTGTTACATAAATATTTAATGTCAATAATTTATTTGGTCTAGTAATAAAATAGTAAAAGTTAATATATATTTTGAAAATGAAAAAGAGAATATTGAAAGAAAATATATAATAAATTATTTTTGTTGATTATTTGAAAAAATATTTGAGACAAATTAAGTATAATAATTAGAAATTTTATGATTGTATTTGAATTTGGATAAAACCTACATTTGTGGTTTTGATATTCAAATCTACAATTTTAACCTGAATGCTATGATTTTAACTTTTTTATGGTTTTCAAATCTTTAATTGTAAAATACCTCCCATTTTTTTTTTAATATTTTAAATTAATAAAATATCTAAACATCTTTGATATATCTTGCAACCTTTTTTTAATAATAGTTCTATTTGAATGGATATTTCTCAAGAGTTTAAACATGGATACATTGATGTAAAAAATTAAAATAAATATAACATACATTATTGAAAAACAGGATATAATATTCACATGAATATAAAAATATATTCCCATTTTTATGGATGCAACACAAATATATTAAAATTATTTTGTGGATAGTTAAACATTCATTTTCATATATGAACTATATCAATTCAATACAAATCATTTCAAATTATTTTGACATACATAAAAAGAGAGATTCATGAAATAAGTTGAAACCAATTTTTGATCATAAAGTGATACCTTTTTCTTTAAATTTTTTTTTTTTTCATTTTTTCATAGTCTATCAAGTGATATAAGACTCAAATAAAAGCTTCAAACTCATGAGCCTCAAAAAATGTACCTAGCTATAGTTTTAACTTAGAAAACAAAAAAAATCTCTTCATACACCTCAAATTAAAATAGATCAAATTCAAGTATATCTTAATACTAAAGTACAAGATGTTGATCTTCAATTTCACTAACTCTTTGTATCCCACTTAATTCCATAGATTCAATGAATTCTCAAATAAAAGATTCACACATAGGTGAAATTGAGTCCTCGTTAATGAGTTCTAGAATGATACACTCTAGTTTTATATTTCTCAAAATTTTCATCAAAATAAGCTTCTAATATCATGCATAAGTTTACCACACTTTGATAAGTAGCTCTAAGATTCTTAGCAATATAGGGCATAACAAAATAATGATAAGTCATTTGTATAGTTAAAATTGCCTTGTGTTAGTTTTAGGTATGATAAGAATTTTATTTTGTCAAAAAATCAATCAAATGGTGAATCTTTGTTCAAATCAAAATTCTATGCCAAATCTTATGTAGAGAGAATAATGTGTGGGTGATATGAACTAAACTTTGAGAAAATTTTATATCTCTTATTTGTCTAGCATAACTACCTTGGAATGTATTTTCCAAATCTTTTGCTTATTATGTTTGGCCATAGGGTCTAAAATAATATTTCATGAAAATACTAAGAATTTCTTTACATGACTACAAATTGGAATTTATCAAAATAAATACCAAGAATGTTCTTATATAACCACTCAAAATAGATTACTAAATTTATCTGAAACTTTAATTTCAATTTTGAAATTTTGTCAGGATTAAAAATTTATCCTTATCATTATATACTTTGAAATGTAACAAAATTAATCAATTTAAAGATTACCCCTATGCTCAATAAATACTCTCATTATTAAAAGAATCTAAGATAGCTTACATATATTTATATTCATGAAGTGTAGGATAATTCCCTTAGAGTATGAATACATTGAATGGATATAATAATATTTCATCATGATAAGATAATGTAACACTTATATATAAATCCAGATGATCAACTAAAGATTCATCATTAGAAAGTGTATCTACTTTAGGATTGTTGTGTGCTAAAGATAAATTGATTATATGTAGAACGATTAAGGGAAGTGAATGTTCCTCCATAAGCATAGATATTAGTGTTTCACTCTATGCAAAAATTTAAATGGTTTGATCACATTTGAAGGAAGGTAATTCAATTCTCTCATTCCATAATATTGTTTTAATTGCTTACAATTTTATTTATACTTACTCATTTTTTCTTTGTATCCATATTTATATTTAAGATTATAAATCTCAATTGTCATACCACTTGTGTAGTAATGGAGAGGGAAGTACAAAATTATCATCAACAATATGATCAAATTTTAACTTCACATGTAGCCATCTCTATTAGGTTATTTGAGATCTTTATCAAGTTTTAATTTTGCTCTTTATACTAATGTATGTGAATCCATGTGTAATGAATAAACATAAAAATATTAACATTTACTATGTATTCTCTTCCATAAATTTCTATGTATGGAAAGATGAGAGCGAATTGCAAGAGAAAAAATGATGATATATTGACTGGATAATTGGTTCATGCATAGGAAGAAGGTATAGGAAGTATAGAAAATGATTATTGATTTGCCCATATTATCGAAGGAGGATGTGAAAATGTCTATTGATGATAACTCTTCAATCATCAAAGCATAGCGTAACAAGTTAAAGTCAAGATAAATAATACTCAGCTAATAAATCCATAGCTAAAAGTTCAAAGATTTTGGTCAATAAAGTTTGTACTCAACCATGATTGATTTGCATTGACTTCAGGTAAGAATAATATTTGGGAATCTCATGAATAATTTCATGGGAAGGTTGCACAAATAATCCTTCTTCCTTTTGTTAAGGTAAGATTAGAAAAAAAAAAAAAAAAAAAGAGCATCCAAACAAATGGTGAGTCAAAAAGAAAACCCAAAATTCAGTTTTGTTATTTACTTGACTTGTCACATCACATCTTCTTGCTGGGTGAACTTGAATTGAACACAATTATATTATTCACTTATAATCATAATATGCAGTCTTATCTTTATCACCTTGGCTATGAACTATGTGTTCTCATTTTTGTATATAGCTATTGTAGCATCTCTAATTCATTATTGACATATTTTTTTCAAAATAAAGGATTCATATTATGATCTTACATTCTTACATTATATTATTAGAGTGCTTCATTGATCTAATATTACTAAATCTTACTATAGTATCTCATAGCACTCAAGATGATATGATCACATTGTTACTATAAAATCATTCTTTGATTACAAATCTAAGCAATCTCTCCTTTGATTTATTTCTATTAATAGTTTGATTCTACTTTAAGTCTAATATTACTTGATCTAATCTATTACAATCCATCTAACCAACAAGTACACTACATTTTTTTTGTTATTTTATACTTAATTTGTTTATTTACCTAATTAACTTTAAAAACCTTATTTTTCCTTTTTAATAGTATAATTTAGAGTACTAGGAATATAAATGAAATTTATGTGAATAAAAAAAAATACACATAAGTTTACAATTGACAAATTCATACATTCCCTAAACCAATAATTGAATAACACTTGTTCTATAAGTAAAATTTAATATTCTCTTTACAAAAAAAAATGAATATATTGAGATTTTTAGGTTCTATTTATTAATTAGAGTTATCATGTGCTTCTTTTCTTTTCAAAATGGTCACAAACAACCCTAATTATTTAGATACATAATCTTTAAAGTAAATAGAAATCTCTTTCAACAATGTTTAAGGACTCATTTGTCAATATCTTACATCCTAAATAAGCTTTCAAAATATTTTCAAATAATGATCAATTCTTTGTAACATCTTCTCTTTCCCTTTCCATCAACTTGATAATAGAATGCATGAATTACCCCTACAATCCCCGCACTCTTTATTTACAAATGATCATCATCTATTCACAATGTTCTCCACCTCTTCTAACTTTGACTTATCCAAGGCAAACTCAAGAGCTCCCATTTCCCTTTTGTAATAATACCCTGCATGACAAAATTTCCCAAATTTATAATTCATAATACAATATTTCTAAAATATATGAAAAATTTATATAAAAATAAACCATCAATAAATTGACTTCAGCAAACGGGTTGGGAGGAGATAGCGTGGGGAGCAGCTACACGATAAGGAATCCTTCCACTACATGCAGGGATAGTCACCACTTTTCCCTACCACAGCTACTATGACTACTACTGTAGGGGTTTATAGGAGTTTGGGAGCAAAACAGCGTTAGCCAGGTCCAACCGACTCGACTTCTTCTTCTTCTTCTTCGACTTCTCCTTCGACTGATTCAACCGATCAACTGCTGCGCCTGTTCGATCTCGAAATGAAAGGAATGCACCTGCCTCTATCATTGACTGGATCATGTGGTTCATCGACTGGATCATATAGTTTATAAATGGGTCTGGATCACAATCATCAGTAACTGGATCATCAACTAGCGAACTATGCCCAAACAACCCCTCCCAGAAGCAACCATTTTCCTCCGACCGGATCTCCGTCTCGATTAGCATCTGCACGTGGAGGATAGGGATCCGCTGGGACAAGGACTTGAATCCTTATTATCTCTCTTCCATATAAAACAATACTATATTCATATATGACGAAAATATTGTTCATTACTCACCACTGACATCCCATGCAGAGAGACAGAATAATGACGGAAATGTAGACTTTTCTGTGAGTAGAGACGGGTGAAGTGTGCCGCTGCAAGGTAAGACCTTATAGCCACTCCATTCTTATCTGCATTGATATAGCCTTCTCTAGGAAGAGGCAACATTTGAAACAATGAAATGAAATCATAAGAGGGAAGGTCCATGAAATTAACCTCAACTTCTGGCATCTCTGCTGGGAGAATTACTGGTCCCTATTTCTCCTTTTCAATGTTGGGCGGGAGATATTCAAAATTGAAATTCAAACTTAACCATGGCAGTCACAGTCACTGTTGAGGGTCCGGACAGTTAAAAGAAGAGACCTTGGAAACAAAACGGGAAACCTAAGCGGTCAAAACTTAGTGTATGTTCTTTAAGTCATCCCTTTAGATAATGCTTAGGGCAGGTTCCCATGCCGCTGTTTAGATTATTTTGGCTAGCAGCGGCTGCTCAATTTTTTTAGCATTAATTTGTGGAACTGGTGGTCCCATGAATGTAAAATTTTGCTGCTTATAAAATAAGCAGTTATCTTAAATTGCATTATTAAAAGAAATATTTAATTCTAATTGGTCACATAAATTGTGGAGAAAAAATTGGAAACAAATAAAAAAAGGGAAATTGTTTTGGAGAGCCACATGTCAAGCAGTTGCTTATTTCCAGCCCCCCCTTTTTTTCAAAGCTTATTTTTAAGTTTTAAGTAGCCGCTGCTCCACTTAAATAGGAAAAGATTCCAATTTATCCTTTCCTCTTAATTAAAAAATAAGCAGAAATTGCACTTAAGCAGCCCCATAAAGACATGGGGTTATAAAAAAGAATGAAATATTAACACTGACCCAATACTACTCCAATTCAAATACATTTAACCTTAAAATTTCCTTAAAAAAAAACCTACTTAAATCACCATCTCATTTTAAAAACCTAAACATTTCCATTTAACTATAGCTATGCTGTCATAATTAAACCAATCTTATCATTCAAAATAACTACACACATTCCTAAAGTTATCAGTTCATTCTGACGTCGTCAAGGGAAAATGAAGATCGTCTCATTAAATAACTCGTGAATCACTATATACTTATCCACTGTGCGAAAACAACAGGTCATATTTCTACTCTGCATAGATCCGTCCAATATGAATGAATACCATTGTTCCCTTCTCATTCGTACAATGGCTGCTACAGGAAACAGAAATAACTTGTCAGTTCCAGTAAGATAGAATGTACAGAAGACACTTGCAAATATAAAACAAAACAAAAAATAAATAACACAATACAGAAAAAATGATCCATAGAGAATCTTGAATATTTTACAATAATTAATTTTTTGTTCATAAAAATAAGATGATTTAGTTGAAGCACAAAATTATGATAGAATGTTCGACTTAAATTTAAGTGAGACTCTAAAACTTTTAAAATATCACCCAACCTAGCACCAAAAACACAGATAAATAGATTCCTATAAATATGATGAGTTAATTCTAGAACTCGTGTTTCTCTTTTCTCTTATCCAATGTACGAAAGAACAGTTCATATTTTATTGTGCATATATCCGCCCAATATGGATGGATGCCATTGTTCCCTTCTCATTCGTACAAATGCGCGGTACACAAAAATTTACACAGCACAGAAATGTTGTCATTTTCAGTAAGGCAGGAGGACAGTGTGCGGGACGACGGTGACAGAATAAGCTTTTATTTATTAGGTTATAACCATCAGATTCACCAATAAAAAGATCAGACATTAATATAATTATTAAATTCATATGGAAGTACAGCTCTTTTTTTTTTTTTTTTTCTTTCCTCACTCTCTTTTTCTGCTATAATTGAAATGAATGCGGTCTTAACATGTTATAACACATGGCTAATCTACCAAACAACTCATAAGCAACGGCTGAAAATTAAAAGAACAATTCAAATATGAATTTGGAGATCACAAAGTACCTTAAATAACCAGCTCTTAACTATCTGTTTGATGAACAATGTTCATGCTATTGTATTTGCATTCTGTGATCCATCATCGAAATAATAGAAAGTTAACAGAAAAAATAGATCATAAAATATGATTTAGAATATTGATTAAAAACTTCAAAATACTAAAATACAAAAATAATAATAAACAACATTATAACTTGATGTCATTAATGTCCAATCTACTGTCGATTGAATCTCACCAATTGCAAACTAGATATCGATTGGAACATTGTTGATGAATTCAAGATCTAGTGTTGCCATGCTTACTTGCTAGTGTTTGATCCAAAGTACTTAAATGTAATACAGTGTACCAGCTGTCGTTATCTCAGCATTCGTTGTGCCTTGCATGACTGTTTTGGAGAGTTTTATGACTAGGTTTTGACTGTTTGGCACTGCCTCTCTGGCCTGTGGTTGTGGGTTTATATATTACTTTGAAATCATCACCTCCCTCTTGAAATATTTTTAAAATCAAAAGAAAGCCATTAGATTTGACACTCTAAAAAAATATAAGTTTTGTGCATTTTAAACATTTTGCATGGTTTTAGAGGACATTTTTATTTTAGGATATAACAATGCAATGAAAGTCTCTTTATCCATATAAACTCTAAGAAAATTTGGTACTTTAGAAGAAAAATTGAGTACTTTTTTTTTTATTATGCCTTTTAAAACATCTTTGTGGAATATGAATGAAGATATGAATTTTAGAAGAAAAATCGAGTTTTTTTTAATTTTTTTATTATTATGTCTTTTAAAACATCTTTGTGGAATATGAATGAAGATATGAACTTTAGAAGGTTTGGATAAAAGTATGGTTCAATTAAAAATTAACACTACAAAGTGTTAGTATTGTTCGTTGGTAATTTTGAATTTCTTCAAACTTGTTAGCATTTCAGAGATTTCACAAAATTGCAAGCTAACTAATAGAATTTTCATTTTACTTTGTTTGTCAGTTATTTTAGAGGTTTTAAATTTTTTGAACCTACTAACATATGATCTATAGAATTTCTCTTTATCAATTTGTATCATAATCACACTTGCAAAAAATTGAGTGAGTACAAAAAATCTTGAGAGTTTAGAAAAGGTATATTCAATAGTTAATTTTGAAATTCCCTACTTTCAAATTGTCTTATGATGTCTTTGTTTAACTTAAACCTTTACAAGATTTGTTCAAGCTTTAGATTTTTGAATGCTAAGAATTGATGTGTCCTTTAGTCCTCTCCTAAATTCTTTACCAAGTTTTACCCTTTATGAACTATTTTTTAGAGTTGTAGACTTTAGAAAGTTTTGAAAAGTGGTCCAAGCTTCTAGAGGTTTCGACACAAGTGCTAATGAAATTTAGGAGTTTAAGTGCTAGTTCTATAAATGAATACATATTGTAAATATATCAATTAAATTAAAGATTTTCTCTTTGTTGATTTTTGTGTGGAGATTGTAAAGAACTTTAGAGGTCATCTATTAGGAAAAAAGTTATGCTTCTAGACCAAATATTTTTAATTTCAAATGCTATGGTGAAAAATTCCCTTACGGGAATTCAATAAAAAACTGGACGTTAGGCCTTTGAGAAAAATGGAAGGAAAAAAATGGAAGTATTCTCACTTAGCTTCAAAATTCTAATATTTTTTTTTATATTTTGACCCTTTTATAATTTCAGCAATTTGCAAGAGGATGGTGTAGAAGTTACATGAAGGTTTCGATATTACACTGGAATTACTTATCTCCACATCTTGATGAAAATCCTGTGCGTTTTATATTTTTTTTCAAAAGACCAATTTAAAACTTCAAGGGATTTGTGGGGATAATAGGGAAGAAAGAAAATCAAGAAATTTGGGCAAATGGAACTAGTAATTCCAAACTCTACAATATTACATACAAATCTACATAATAGTAATTTATACCATAGACTCCAAGACTTTGTGGGATTAGATTGATAATTTAAAGATATAAACATGATAGTAACTATTTAAATATGTGCATTAGGATTCCATAAAATTGACCTTAACAAGGTTGGCTAACACTTTAACTAGTTTTAATATCATATTATAGAGTAGGACTAGATGTTATGTGGTTTGAACAATATGTTGGATGTATAATAGTCCATGGAAAGTTCACAAAATCATTTTGGTAAGGATACAAATGTTTAAACTAACAAAGGAAAGGTTTGTTAAAAAGATCAAGACATCTAGAGGTTGGGACATTGATTTTAATGTCTAGTAGTACCTCATAAGTCTATATTCCAACAAAAGCCTAGAAATTTGAATTTCAAATAAGGTAATTGAATCAAATCTCCTACAAATAGTTCCAACTTGGAATGCATGGAAATTAGATATCAATTTGACTTCTCTAATACCAATGGAAGGAAAATGAAATCCATAAGACTAGAAACTAAACAAAAATAAAGGTTCTCTCTCTTAATTGAGAGCTTTGCTTTTTGTTTTGGCATTGCTTGTCTGCATTTCTTTTGTTCTCGTGACTGCTCGGGGTTGCTCCCCTGTTTTGATGTTGGTTCATGTCTGTTTGGTTGATGGCTGGTTGTTGTAAAACTTTTGGTTTCGGGTCCATGCAAAACCCATTTATCTTTATCAAAAGCTAAACAAAAATAAAAAAGGGGTGTCCATATTTTACCAAAAGTAAAATAGGGCATATGTTGCAAAGCACAAGAAATGGTGACTATTCTAGGGAAATGCTCTATCTATTCAATTATAAACAAAAGTTAAGAATGAGATCTCCAATTTTATATACTTTACTAGAAACATGAAGGAACTACTACAAAACAAGATCAATGTTACTACAACCTTATATATATCCAAGAAATGTAAGTGTGTGCATGTGAGTATACTACCTTTATTAGAGCATGTTGAAACATGTCATTACAAACCAAGTATTGATATATTTATACTAATATGACCTTTTGAACTACCTACAACAAGGTTGTTATTGTGATTCTACTCAAGGTATATCTCTACTACCAACCAAACATCCATAGATTTGATAAGATTTTTATACTATGTTTTATTTTATCTTTTATTTTTTATTTTCACTCTTTTGATATTCTTTACAAGCACATTTGAGGATCCCATATGAAATTATAAGTGATGAAGCTTGTTGTAAGGCTATGAATCATAGTGTTGGTAAAAGTAGATCTTTATATTTTTCACCCAATACTTAGTTGCAACAAACATTCTAACAAATGCTAAAGAAATATTGGAATGTGTAAGATGTATTATTCACGTTTCAAATAATATTTTGGGAGGTATTAAACATAGAAATCAAGTTTCATAAGGGCGCAACTATGAAATCTAGCACTAATACTTAAAATTGGGAAAACAAATCCCAACCATATTTTCTCAAAGGAATGCCCTAGAATATGTTTAATTAATTATCTTGAGAAAAGAGGACCCCTAACATAAAACACAATAAAAATAAGGGAAAAGAGAAGATAAAAATTAAGAACAAAAGAAAAAAAAAGTAAATAAAAATAACAACTAAAACTAGCCAACAACATGTACAAGGAATTATAATAGTATGTGTCAATATTGTGTCTTAAAATAATTAGAAATATTTTCTTGTTATTCATGATTCTAAATCTAGGAAACTCGTCCTTATATTTGGAAAAGAATGGTATAGTTAAATTAGATTGATATTTGACATATTAAACATTCAAGTAAAATCAATAGCTATGGTAACTCACAATGTTCATGAAAAATCTAGATATATATTTTCTTACCCCCACTTCATAATAGAATTGATAAGCATCAAATCCATCAATTGTCTTAAACCATTTAAGGACTTAGAAAAGGTAAATCAATAACATTAATGTCTGATCTGAAAACATGTTTAGTATTTGAAACATGAAAAATTTCACCTTTTCATAAAATCAACATGTGTCACCTCAAGTGGATTACAATGATTAATTAGGCATTTATCTTTCAAATTACATGGTTCAACAATAGCATCAAATAACACTTCATGATGCGAAGTAAGATGATGATTCCTGCATGAATCTAGCAAAGTAAAGTATGATACATGTGCATGTTTGAAATACACATGAAGTAAAATTTATTCACTCAATTATGATAATAGATCAATCATGTTATTGTTTCTTCAAGTGAATACCATGAAAAATTCTCTTAGTCCTCACTTTTTATGATTGTTTGGACTTAATCCTTAAAGAGAAAACTATTTTCCTCTTTCTTCACCTACATGTAAATATTAATCAAGTTAACATATTTATTTTTTAACAAGAATTGGAAAGATTAGGATGGTCATAACATGATATAAATATTTTTTTCCTAAATTAATCAATCAAATGAATTGAATATACATTATCTAAAGAATGATTAAAATCCTTCTATTCATCTTATGGTTGTTATTAAATTGATGTTCAAACTTCTTGTACCTCCTCAAGCTATATGAAATATATTTCTTCCTATTACAACAAAATATTTGATTTTTCTTTATCAATGTATTCAATTGAATCAACTTATAATTCTCTTTTTTTACTATTATAGGATTGACATGACCAATCATGATGGAATAATGGGCTATAAAAATCATATATTATATCATTTTACTCTAAAAATTAAGTTTGATACTTCTCTTCATGTATTTAATTATAATTTTAATCCTTCAGATTGTTTCCCTAATCAATTAGAACCATAAGGCTAATGTACATTATTGATTTTAAACATATTTTCTTTTTGTCAATTTGAAGTATCCACATCTAGATAGTCCTTAAAGTTAAATGAAAAATCTAACATATTATCATTCTTTTATTAATGATTTACCTTTTTAGAACATGACTCTCCAACATACTATATTAATCATCAAATGCTTCTTTTGTAGGTACATCTCAACTATAGTAAAATTCATCATCATTTTCTTCCTTACGAATGTGTTAATCACCTTGTTGATTAGTTTCTTTAAAGGGAGAAAGATGGATCGATTTGGTTAATATATGATCATGTATATAAGTTAATGAGCATACATAATTTGGAAGGTTTGGATTAATGTATTGAACTAAGAATGAACAATCCACAATATGTTAAACAATTCTTGATGACAATTTTAAATTTCTTCAAACCTAGTTACCATTTTAGAGATTGTTGGAAAATACGAACCAATTAACAAAGTTTTTTTTTTTTTCTTTTCTTGTTATCCCTTTAAGAAGTTTATAACTCCAAAACCCACTAGCACAAGTTCTAAAAACTCTCTATCAATATGCATTATAATAACACTTGTGGAAAGATGATAGAGTACTATACTTTTGAGTGTTTGGAAAAGGTATGTCTAGAAATCAAATTAAACAATTTCATGCTGTCTTAGAATTTTTGTGTTTGATTTTAGCATTTGCAAGATTTGTTTAGATGTTTGAACTTTTGGATTTTAAGAATTGAAACATGATTTAGTCTAGATTGAATTCCTACAACTCTTTTATGTGAGGATATTCTAGAGTTTCAAACTTTGGAAGGTTTTGAAACTTATGAACAATAGTGCAAGGAAACTCTATAGGAATTAAGTTTCAAAAATCTAGTTGTAGATATATTTTGCCAATAATTTATGGAGGTCTAAAGACACCAGAGAATTTTGGACACACGTGTAGAATAAGTTGAGTAATAATTGTTATAGATCCATAAATGACTACATAAAAAAATTTGCACTCAATTTTTTTCTTTGTTGATTTTGGTGTAGAGATCTTAAAGGTCTTTAGAGGTTATTCATAAGGAAAGTAATTATTTTTTCTAGAATAAATAGGAAAGTAATTCTTTTTTCTAGAATAAAGGACAGTTCCCCTGAACAAAATTTTATCCTGATAACCCTAAAGAAAACCCTGATGATATTTCTCAGATGGGAAACCCTCTGAATCCTCCAATAAACCCTTCTCAAAATACACAGGAGGAATTATTGTGTCATTTGGTATAAAATAGAGCGACCATTTCTCAATTAGTGTCTAGACTAAAGGCCTCAAAACACCAACACCATGAATCCCTTGCCACAACCTTAGTAACAATGATGATAGGTGTAGATAAAATTTCTAACCAACTAACAAACTGGAATACATAGTGGGATTCATTTTGCAGCTATTATGTACATGTTCTAACCTATGATGAAGTAAAAAATAAAGAAATAATAAAAGCACAAATATGTGCTCTTTTCACTAATCCCCGAACCAATGAGACTCTACCTCTTAATTCAAAGACGTTTCCTATACTGGTATAATCACGTGCCCATGAAATCTAATTTTTAGAATAGGTGGTGGATGGTATTTAACCACTTTATACCATAGACTCCAAGAATTTTTGGTGTTAGATTGATCATTGAAAGATATTAGCATGATAGAAAATATTCAAACATGTGCTTTAGGATCCTGCATTTAATTGACCTTAATAAGGATGCCTAACACTTTAACTAGTTGTAATAGGATATTATAGAGTAGGACTAGATGTTAGGAGCTTTGAACAATATGTTGGATGTAATAGTCCATTGAGAGTTCAAAAATTCATTTTGGTAAGGATACAAATATTTTAACTAAAAAAGGGAAGGCTTGGAAGAAAGATAAAGATAATAGACATGTAGAGGTTGGTAAAGATAAAGAAATCTGGAGGTTGGGAAATTGAGTTTGGATGTCTGGTAGTCCCTCATAAGTTCGTACTCCCACAAAAGACTATAAATTTGAAGTTCTTATAAGGTAGTTGAACCAAATCACCTACAAATAGTCCCAATTTGAAATGCATGAAAATTAAATATCAATTTGAATTTAAGAAACGCTCTCTAAGACCAAGGGAAGAAAAAGAAAATCCATAAGACTAGAAACTAACCTAAAGTAAAATGGGGCATATGTTACAAAGCACAACAAATAATGATTATACTAGAAAAAATCTCTAGATAATTTCAAATATAAAAGAAAGTTTAGAATGAGTATCTCCAATTTCATAAACTACACTAGAAACATGAAGGCACTACTACAAAACAAGATCAATGTTACTACAACCTTGCATGTGTATCCGATAAACTTAAGTGTGTGCATGTGAATTTATTACCTTTATTAGAACATGTTGAAACATGTCATTACAAACCAAGTATTGAGCTATTTATATTGATATGACCCTTTGAACTACCTACATATTTCCTCACTGCTATTCAAGTGTCTATTGCCTTGGAAAGGTTTTTAATGTGATTCCACTCAAGGTATAGCTCTCCTACTAGCCAAACATCCATAACTTTAATATAGTTTTATAATATTTTTTTATTTTCTCATTTTTTTTCACTCTTTTGATATTATTTTCAAGAACATTTGAGGATCCCATCTCAAATTATAAGTAATGAAGCTTGTTGTGAGGCTAGGAATCATAATGGTGGTATAACTCGATGTTTAGTTTTTTCACTCAATACTTAGTTGCAACAAACAATACTTACAAATAAAGAAAAATTACAATGTGTTAGATATATTATTAAAGTTTCAAAGAATATTATGGGAGGTATGTGTTAGTTAGATGAGAGGGGGGGGGGTGAATCAGATAAACTTACTATTCAAAATATTCTTCAGATTCAACCTCGGTAGAACTTACTTGATATGCAACTATGACTGTAAATCGTTCAAACTCATAAACTGATAAACTTGAAACATCAAGACACATTTAACACCAGATTTAACATGGAAACCCAAATAGGGAAAAACTGCTATGGGATTTTGGACCCACTAAGAAAATATACTCTTCTAGAGTATGCTCGGTTAAAAGCCAATCTTGTTAAAGATTACATAAACACATTGCTAGATGTGACCGGTCAAGGGATTTCCCTCAGATTTATCAGAATCTTGCACTTTGTTAGAAGTGACCTTGTCAAAGGATTTCAACACTCATTTAGAATGTTACCTTGCTAGAGGATTTACAAATAAGACTATTAGGTCCACTCAGTTAAGAGATTTCCTATCACTTACAAAAAGAAATAACAGTAATAAAATATATCTGCAACTTCACATCTGAAATGTTAAAGCAGACTCTATGTGCTCAAAATAATCTTTTCATAAGACTTATCTTCCTCCTTGCTGGGCTTCTCAACCTATTCTTCAATCAGATCTTAAATCTTCTGTACTCGGTAATCACCTCTGCAATATGTTCATCAAATTTTCTTTATTTATAAGCAATTCCCAACCGCTTAATCTCCTTAATCACATTTCCCATGATTAATCTTAGCCATCAGATCTTCAAACTTGACTAGGTTCATTGAATCCTTTGAACTGAAAAATGTTTTATCTTGCCTTGAAACTTGTATTCCTTCCTTGGTACTTGTGCTCGGTTATGACCGTTCAATCTGTGCTATAGATCTAACTCTTGAATTTTCATTGCCGTTGATCGTTAACAAACTTCTTGCACGACATTCCAATCTTCTATAAATCTCTAGCTCATTGGCATCCTTCATTTAATAATGTATTTATTCATCCAATGCATTCTGTTACTGCTCGGTTGATACTCAGTAAATACTGAACTTTACTTGGTAGACATTTTGTATTCATCTCGGTTACTATCTCGGTAGCTTTGCTTGCTGACAACACTCGGTAAATTCTTTCTTCTTTAACCGACATTGATAACCTTGGTGTTTACTGACTAGCTCCTTGCTCAGTAAAATAGAACAGTATCAAACCTTTACTCATTCTGATGCATGAAATCTTTTCTCCTTCTTATTCAGTCTTTGAATACACATATATAGGATATCAAAATATCATAATCTCATCATTGTCTAACTCAGTAATAGTTGCCCATTGAATAACTTATTACTCCCCTTCATTTTCACATTCTTTATGTGTCACTTACCGACATCTTTAAACTCATCAAAACATACTCTTTAAGATATGGCAACATCATACTGAATCAGAAAATCAATTGCTTGACATCAATGACAAAATAATAATATCATTAAGACAGTAATCATCCTTTATCAATTATATCATCAATCTCCAACAACCTTCTCAATATCATCATACCAACAAACTTATTGTAATGCCAACAATCTCCCCCTTTGGCATTGATGGCAATACCAACTTGATTTATTCCAATTGATTCGAACTGCTGTTATTATTCTCCTATCATCCTTGAGATGTATTCTTCTCTCGTAATCTTCTCCCCCTGCCATTAGTCTTCTCCCCCTTTGACAACAATGCCAAAAGTAAAACTGATCCATGATTACTTCCCCTGTGAAGTAATTTTCTTGCTGTTAAAACATATACAAATGTATCATCTTAGTCTCAGTCAGAGCATCTTGTCTTCATTCATTGTTTCCTACAAAACTTTAGACAACATCCTAAAGTGTGTAAATCAACATCAACTCACAAATAGTATTCTGTACAATCATAGAATTGATGCTTTCACCGAACTCTGTCAGTGAGTATTAGATAGGGGTAGGACCCCTAACTTACTTCTGAGATACTCAAAAGTGTCCCTTGGCAACGGCTTTGTGAAGATGTTTGCTATTTGTTCCTTTGTGCTAACATATTCCAGCAAAACTTTCTTTTCTTGAACTTCTTCTCTTAGATAATAATACTTTATAGAGATATGCTTTGTCTTAGAGTGCATTACTAGATTCTTTGAAATGTTAATAGCACTTGTATTATCACAAAATATAGTTACTGGCTCGATAACTGTCTCATTCATACCTTCCAACAATTGTTTGATCCATGCTATATTGGTACAATTCAATGCTATAGTGACATATTCAGCTTTAGTTGTTGACTATGAAATGCATCCTTGTTTCTTGCTAAGCCAACTCACTAGTCTTTCTCCCAAAAAGAAAGCTCCACCACTTGTGCTTTTCCTATCATCAATATTTCCTGCCCAATCAACATTAGTATAGACTTTTAAGTCAAAATCATTCCTCTTTTTATATAGTAAACCATAATCTTCAGTGCCTCTAAAGTATCTAAAAATTCTCCTGATTGTTGTCATATGGGTTTCTTTGGGATCTGCAGAAAATCTTGCAGTTATACCTACTGCATGTGCTATATCAGGCCTACTGTGAACTACATATTGCAACTTTCCAATCATAGATTGGTAAAGTGTCTCATCAATAGATGCAGATTTATCATTCTTTGATAGTTTACAATTAGTACTCATAGGAGTACTTACAGGTTTAGAATCCTCCATTCCAAATTTCTTCAAGATTTCCTTTATATACTTGGATTGAGTAATGAAAATCCCATTTTTCATTTGCAGTATCTGTAAACCTATAAAATACTTTATTTCATTGATTAATGACATCTCAAATTCTTTGCACATTTCATTTCCAAAGTTCTTACATAAAGAATCATTTCCACAAAAAATAATATCATCAACAAATATGGCTGAAATCAGTATTCCATTATCCTCATCATTCTTCATATACATGTTGTTGTTTTCACTAGTCCTCATAAATCCAATCTTTATTAAGTAGGAGTGCAACCTTTCATACCATGCTCTAGGTGCTTGCTTTAGGCCATATAAAGCTTTTTTCAACTTACATACCTGATCTTTATTCTTCTCTTCAATAAATCCTTCAGGTTGTTCAATATAAACTTCTTCTTCTAGTATACCATTCAAAAATGCAGATTTAACATCCATTTGATATACCTTGAAATTTTTGTAAGCAACATATGCCAACAATGTTCTCACTCCCTCAAGTCTTGCCACAGGTGCAAAAGTCTCACCATAGTGTATTCCTTCTTCTTGAGCATAACCTTTGCAAACTAGCCTTGCTTTATTCCAAATGACCTCACCTTTTTCATTTAGCTTATTTCTAAAAATCTACTTTGTACCGATTACATTTTTCTCTTTTGGTCTTGGGACCAATGTCCATGTTTCATTTTTCTTGTTTTATTCAATCTCTTCTGTCATAGCATTCACCTAATCTTCATTGCTTAGTGCCTCTTTTACTATCCTCGATTCAAACTTGGATATCAGACATGTGTTATGTCTCAGATTGTTTCTTGTCATCACTAGATCATCCTTATCTCCTATAATCTGACTTGATGTATGATTTCTTCTGACATATTTTACTAATATAGGCTCGGTAGGCTCTGTATGATCTTCTTCATCACTCGGTAACTGAGTATTTTCTTCATCGGCTTTCTCGGTAAAAATTCTTGATTGAACATATACAAACTCTTCATAATCTTCTGGTTCTTTGGAGTTTCCTTCATCATTCCTTTCTGCAAATTCATCAATTTTCACATTTGCACTTTCCACTATTTTGTTAGATGATTTGATAAGACATTTAAATGCTTTACTCCTAGAGGAATAACCAAGAAATGTTCCTTCCTCACTTTTCTGATCAAATTTTCCATTTCTGTCATCTTTGTGAACATAACATCTACTTCCAAATATTTTAAAATAACTTACATTTGGTTTCTTGTCATACCAGATTTCATACGGTGTCTTCATAGTTCCTTTCTTCAGTTGTACTCGGTTCAAGGTGTAAACTGTAGTGCTTATTGCTTCTCTCCAAAATATTTGAGGTACTCTCTTCTCTATCATCATGGTTCTAGCACAATCTACAATTGATCCATTTCTTCTTTCAGCTATCCCATTTTTCTATGGTGTTCTTAGTGCATACACTTGTCTCTTTATACCATGATCATTGCGGAATAAGTTAAATTCATCTGAAATGAACTCTCCTCCTCTATCAGATCTTAGACATTTCAACTGTCTTCCTGTTTCATTTTCAACTCTTGCCTTATACCATTTGAACATTTGAAAGGCTTCTGATTTCTCTTTTAAAAACATAAGTGACATCATCCTTGAGTAATCATCCACAAATAATATGAAGTATTTATCACCATAATAACTTTGAACTTTCATAGGACCACAAAGATCATTGTGTACAAGATCTAAAATTCCTTTAGAAGTGTAAGACCTACCTGTAAAGCTTGATTTTATCATCTTACCCATCTATCATCCTTGTCATATTGCATTCTCAGGTTTTTCCAAGCTCGGTAGACCTCTTACTTGGTGCTTCTTACTTATTTTGATCAGGTTATCAAAATTTACATGACAAAACCTTTTATGCCATACCCAAGTATCTTATATTTTTGCATACAGACAATTGTTCCGAGTTGAGTCAAGATGAAATGTATTACCTCTTGTTTGAGTCTCGGTAGCAGCCAACTTTCCATGTTTGTCATCAACTTTGACAATTCCTTTCTGAAATTCTATTCGGTATCCAGTATTGTTTAGTTGTGCTACACTCAACAAATTGTATTTCAGACCTTCAACCCAATATACATCATCACATTTAGCATTGTCAAGAAGTGTGATAGAACCTTTACCTTTCACAGGACATGGTGCATCATTACCAAATCTTACATAACCTCCATCATAATCTTCTAATTTAACAAACTTGTATTTATCACCTATCATGTGATGTGAGAATCCACTATCTATGATCCAAGAATCATTATTATTTATGTGTGATATTAAGGCTTTTTCTTCATACCTTTCTTCATCTGACCCATCTTTGATAGCCACATATACAACTTCCTCTGTCTCAGTCCCATCAGATTTTTTATCATTGAATTCCTCATTAGCTACTAGGCATGTCTTTCTATCTCTCCTTCTGAAGTCTCGGTGCCCTCTGTATTGGTTGTCTTTCTATCTGTCATCTCGATATTCTCTCTTTTCACTAAATTCTTTGTCAGGATAGTTAGAAGCCATATGTCCAATTTTATCACAGTTAAAACATTTCAAAGGTAACTTTCCTTTATACTTACCTTTGCCTCTCAGTAACCTTCTGGCCAATAATGCTTCAAACTCTTCTTGCTTTCTGATTTCCTCATATAGTTTGTGTACTTCTTCCATGTTTTTGTGAAATCTCTCACTTGCTCCACTGTGATTTCCTTCAGTATACTTATACATTCTATCATTGTAATCATTAGATTCATCAAGATGAAAAGAACTGAATGCAGATTCAACTTTGTTTACCGAAGACCCACTATTATCAAAATTACTTAACTCAAAAGCATGTAGCTTACTGATAGTAGCATCCAAAGAGACTGGCATGTTTGGTACAGACCTTAATTCATTAATTATAGAGACTCGAATGGCATAAGCAGGTAGAAGTGTTCTCAGCAACTTACTTGTTACATCCTTTTCTTCAATAGTTCCTCCTGCTCCTTTGATTTGATTGACAGATTCCTTTAACCTTGTCCTATATTGGATTATGTTCTCACCTTCATTCATTCTCATGGATTCAATTTGTCCTCTTAGACTGTCTACTTTTGCTCTTTGAACATGTTCATCACCATCATACACAGATATAAGCTTATTTCACATAATTTTGACATCATTACAACCTTCTAGATCATTAAACTCTGAGTCGGTCAATGTTGATGTTATTTCAATCATTGCTTGAATATGTTCTTTCTTTGCCTTTATCTCTTCCATTGTCATCGGGTAGGTGCTAGGTGTAGTGTAATCATTCTCCAGATAATATGTTGCATATTCTCCAATTCCTGATAAGTGCAGCTTCATCTTTTTCTGCCATGTGGAGAAACTTGACTTGTTCGACTTTGGTGCATCCCTTTTATACATCTTCGGATCTTGCCTCAAGTTCCTTTAAACTTTTCTTTCAGAGTTCCAGCTCTGATACCAATTGTTAGTTAGATGAGAGGAGGGGGGGTGAATCAAATAAACTTACTATTCAAAATATTCTTCAGATTCAACCTCGGTAGAACTTACTTGTTATGCAACTATGACTGTAAATCATTCAAACTCATAAACTGATAAACTTGAAACATCAAAACACATTTAAGACCAGATTTAATGTGGAAACCCAAATAGGGAAAAACCACTGTGGGATTTCGGACCCACTAAGAAAATATACTCTTCTAGGGTATGCTCGGTTAAAAGCCAATCCTATTAAATATTACATAAACACATTGCTAGATGTGACCCGGTCAAGGGATTTCCCTCAGATTTATCAGAATCTTGCACTTTGTTAGGAGTGACCTTATCAAAGGATTTCAAACACTCATTTAGAATGTTACCTTGCTAGAGGATTTATAAATAAGACTGTTAGGTCCACTCGGTTAAGAGATTTCCTGTCACTTACAAAAATAAATAACAGTAATAAAATATATCTGCAACTTCACATCTAAAATGTTAAAGCAGACTCTATGTGCTCAAAATAATCTTGTCATAAGACTTATCTTCCTCGTTGTTGGGCTTCTCAATCTGTTCTTCAATCAGATCTCCAATCTTCTGTACTCGGTAATCACCTCTGCAGTATCACTGCTCTTCTATTTGCCTGCATACATTGTTCATCAACTTTTCTTTATTTATAAGCAATTCCTAACCACTTAATCTCCTTAATCACATTTCCCATGATTAATCTTAGCAATCAGATCTTCAAACTTGACTAGGTTCATTGAATCCTTTGAACTGAAAAATGTTTTATCTTGCCTTGAAACTTGTGTTCCTTCCTCGGTACTTGTGCTCGGTTATGACCGTTCAATCTATGTTGTAGATCTAACTCTTGAATTTTCATTGTCGTTGATCCTTAACAAACTTCTTGCACGACATTCCAATCTTCTATAAATCTCTAGCTCATTGGCATCCTTCATTTAATAATGTATTTATTCATCCAATGCATTCTGTTACTGCTTGGTTGATACTCGGTAAATACTGAACTTTACTCGGTAGACATTTTGTATTCGTCTCGGTTAATGTCTCGGTAGCTTTGCTTGCTAACAACACTCAGTAACTTCTTTCTTCTTTAACCAACACTAATAACCTTGGTGTTTACCGACTAGCTCCTTGCTCGGTAAAATAGAACAATATCAAACCTTTACTCATTCTGATGCATGAAATCTTTTTTGCTTCTTATTCAGTCTTCGAATACACATATATAGGATATCAAAATATCATAATCTCATCACTGTCTAACTCGGTAATAGTTGCCCATTGAATAACTTATTACTCCCCTTCATTTTCACATTCTTTATGTGTCACTTACTGACATCTTTATACTCATCAAAAAATACTCTTTAAGATATGGCAACATCATACTAAATCAGAAAATCAATTGCTTGACATCAATGACAAAATAATAATATCATTAAGACAGTAATCATCCTTTATCAATTATATCATCAATCTCCAACAACCTTCTCAATATCATCATACCAACAAACTTATTGTAATGCCAACAGTATGAAACATAGAAATCAAGTTTTGTAGGGGTGCAACTATGAATTCTAGCACTAATACTTGAAATATAAAATAACAATTATCAACCATATTTTCTCAAAGGAATGTGTTAAAATAAGTATAATTAGTAGAATATTTATTTTGTGCCCCTTATTGTAATTTTTTTGAAAAAAGAGGACTCCCAATATAGAACAAAATACAAAATAAGGAAAAGTGACAATAAAACTAAAGAGCAAATGCAAATAAAAGTAAACAAAAATAACAACTAAAACCATCCAACAATATGTACAAGGAATTATGATAATATGTGTAGGTTGATAACCGAGATATTACATTCAAGTAATATCAATATTTGGGGTAACTCACCATGTTCATGAAAGATCTAGATACATGTTTTCTTACCCACACTTCATAATCAAACTGATAACTATCAAATCCATTAATTAACTTAATCCATGGATTGAAACACTTGAAAAAGTTAAATCCATAATATTAATGCCTGATTCAACACTTTTAGTAGCCAAAACATTGAAAATTTTACCTTTTCTTAAATCAACATATGTCACCTCAAGTGGATCAACAAGATTAGTTGGACATTTATCTTTCAAAGTATATGGTTCAACACAATCATCAAATAACAATTCAACATGTCAATCAAGAGGATGATTCCTACATGAATCTAGCAAAATAAAGTATGATATGTTCATGTTCATGTTCAATACCTATGAAGTGAAATTTATTCAGTCAATTACGACAATAGGTCAATCATGTTATTGTTTCTTCAAGTGAATAGCATGAAAAACTCTCTTGATGATCACTTTATATGATTGTTTGGCATTAATCTTCAAAGAGAAAACTAGTTTCCTCATTCTTCACCTACATGTCAATATCAATCAAGTGAATATCTTTATTATTGAACAAGAATGGGAAAGATTAGGATGGTCAAAACATGGTATAAATAGTTTTTTCCTAAACAAATCAATCAAATGAATTATATAAATGTGATCTAAAGAATGATTAAAAACCATTGATTTATATTATGGTTGATATTGAAATGGTATATGATGTTGAACAACAAAATAATCTTGTAGACCTTCTTGTACCTCCTCAAACTATATGAAATAAATTTCTTCCTATTACAATTAAATATTGGCTTGTCATTCATTGTAACAACCCCATAACCTAAAATCTTAGGAAATAAATACGTTTATGTTTTTACACAAGATAAATTTCATTAAATCAGTAAAAGGACAATAATTTTCTATTTAAAATATAAAAATATTTCAAATAAAATATTTTAAACATTATGATTGAAGGAAATCTTTTCTTTTTTTCATAGCATTGAAAATCATGATACAAAATATGACATAAACAAATTTTACTAGATATACTCACTAGGAAAGTTTTGTATCTACCTCGCAAGCCTCGCCTTGTCAACTGCAGAAGGGAGAGCATAATCCAAGCACTACATTAGACCAGTGGTCTCCCACACACCTTCCCACTATAAGTGGCCCTACCCGTCACAAGGAGACCTATGTGGTGCCATCTGAGTATTGGTGTCATGTGTCACATATCTCACTCAGACCACACTACTATAGACTATCGTCTAACTAAGTATGACCAATCTAGATTATCTATATATTGGCAAAACTTGTTAACTAACTTTTTGTATGCAGTGGCAAATACGACACTTTATCGAAAGTTTTATTTTTCATAATTTAAGTAATTGTTCACTCACCTCTTACTTGACTTGGAGACTAATCCCTTCCTACACTTTGATAGTATAAATAACAAGACCAATAACATAAAAAGTACTTGCTTACAAGAACACTAAATGGTATGGAATTTCCCTTTGCAACTGCAACCTAAAATTTAGAGTCACTACCCTTAGTCCATGTTTAGTTCATTTTAGGTTTACCTTTTATGCGCGTCTTATAGAATCTAAAAGAATATAATAATTCCCTAGCTAGGATTCTTTGGCCCACTGGTCTCTCTAAAGTTCCTAGATTTACAATATGACATTCTCTTGCCAAAATAAAGAACAAATGTATTCATATAAATAATCATGTATTTTAATATTCTCATGCATTACAAATATTTTAAATATCTATATCTTCAACTACCTATCGAAAACACTCATACTAAGTTTAATTACAAAGGTATTCTTCAAGAACCATAATACACATAATGATGAACTAAGAAAAATACAAGCATAATCTAGGAATTTACATCAATAACCCTTTTCTTCATTTCTTAACTATAAAACCACAAAGATCCAACCACAAAAAACCCTAGTCCTAAAATAAAACATTCACCATACACTAATGAAGATACCTAAGAACATCCAAATCAACAAATTAAGCAATAATATCATTCACATGCCAAGTAGGGTTTTAATCTCCATTGATCTTGATTTGATATATTTGCTCTCAAATTTTTGTATGTGCACAAGAGCTCAACAAAGAACAGATTGTGGTTGTGAATTCGTTTGATTGCAAAAAGGCTTGATAATCGCATTAGGTGTTAGAAAGAGAGAAAGAATCCTCTTATATAGAAGTCACTTTAGAAAACCAAGGGATAAGATTAAGAGGTGAAAGAAATAAATGGTTGGCTAGGATTAAAGGGTAGGTAGAAGAAATAATAAAATAATGAAGGGGGTAGGTAAAGGAAAATTAAGAGATGAATGACATGTGTCATAGAGGAAAAATTTAATGAATTAATTAAATAAATAAAAAATTATTTAATTAATAGAGAAAGTGGGACTAATTAAGATAATTAACATAAATAAAAATATTAATTTAAATGAGGAAAGGGTTATAAGAGGCTAAATGAATTAATTAATTAATTAATTAATTATTTAATTAATAGAAGAGTTAGGATAAAATAATTAAATAAATAAAAATATTTATTTAATTAAGCAAGACAATTTTATGTGTCTACACTCATCATGAACACTTCATAAAAACATTCCATGACTATCCTCACATTTCAAATTTTGACATAACAAGTAAAATATATAAGCTATCAAACAAAACATAGAAAATGTCTAATTGCTTTGGAGATTGATGAAGGAAAAAGAACGGGAGTCTCAGAGTCTTTAATCAAAATCTATTTCACAAGATTTTTCATGAACAACAAAATAAACATGAAGGGACCCTCTTCTAAATTGTTCATCTAAAAAGAAATAGAAATCCTCTCCTCTTCAAGAATTCCTAAAATAAAACTATTTCTTTTGCAAATTTAATGATGATAAAGACTCCCCAAAAGTCCCTTTAGAAACCCAAGGCTATTCTATTTATAACATCTCAAGGGAGAATAATTATCATTTTAGAATTATACTTTCCCTCCAAAAATAAGGGCAATTCAATGCCCATAACCAATTGATAGCCAAAAGTTGATTATCACATTTAAAAACATAACAAAAAATATTAAATAGATTCCCCCGAATAAAATTTAAAGTTGTTAATAAATAAATTAATATAATTTTCCTCCTAATTATCTTTCCAAAATAATTGGCATTAAAATTTAGGATATTAAAAATATATACTAAAACATATTCCCTTATATGTGGGTTAATTACAACCATAATAATCCCTCCACAATACTATAAAATAGGCTTACAATTCTATTCTAAAATTCCACATTCTATATATATTTGTTTGCAATGAAATGACACATTCATTCAAATATTTATATATAACTATAGATGTATCCTTTTATGCATGGACATAAACATTTCTCCTCTATCATATACATATTGGTATTATTATAGAAGTATCCAAACGATAAAATAATCAAACTTACAATGGCGATCTCAAGTCGTATGCACTTTGACTCTATGCTAGACCAACATTAGGTTTTTAAGACAACTTTAACCAAAACAAGGATAAAGACCAAAGTACTTACTCGAACACACTATAAATTCATTGCACAATAGACTCGAGATGGCATCGACACAATTTCCACTTGTCTATATTCCCCTCCTGGATGATACTCTCCCTGATCTTTTGGTGAAGTTGGCTTAACGACCTCTTCTCTTGGATAGCACTTGGTCAATTCAAACACGTGATTAGACCATATCATTTTTAGGGTTAGATAAGTAAAATTGATCTTTCATAATAAAATATACATCCAAATAAAAATTTATAAATTGTCATTGAAACTTCAATAACATATTAAAGGGTGAACTCACAATGTTGGTTCCCACTTTTTGGTACATCCTAATTTTTGTTGAAATCATACATTTTTTAAAAAATATAATGATTTAAGCTTTAAGAGGTCCCATTTGAAGTAATTAATTGAAGAGAGTTAGATCAAAGGCTATTAGATCAAAATTTATTTGATAGAACCTCTCTACTTCTAATCATACTTGCAATGGAGTCTCCTTTGCATCTATCAAATGTTGATAAAAAAACAATTTTACATTAGCTATTGGGGGATCAAATGAATTAATTTAGAAGTTTTGTTTTTTAAAGTATTTTAGTCTTTATTATAAGCTTTCCAAATAGTATAATTTTTAATATATTTAATTTCATTAATATATTTTTATTCTATTTCTTATGAATGTAGGTTTTTCACGGAACATTAACTTCTTTGTTCAATGCATTGGAAAAAATAGTAAACTAATTCAATTTTTTTTCAAAAAATATCAATGCACTAGGTGTTGATTTCTTCTTTCTAATAAAAATAAATAAAATTGAATTTTGATATATATAGAACAAGTTATGTTTTCAAATGTACTCCTATATCTAAATTATAATTAGTTGGACTTCAAAACATAATAAAATGAAAAATATTCAACATATCACTATCAAACTAGTTGCATGCCCTTGATATTGATGTTACAAACCAAAATTCAAAAGAATTAAATTTTTATCATTTATAGAAAAAAAGTTATGTGTTTCGGGATGCACATCACTCTTAAAAACTGTTGTTTGCTGTAAAAAATTACATTTTGAGGGAGATGGAAAAACCAATAAAATTTTATTCAAAAACATTTGAAAAAAATATTTTTAGAATCTACAAACAAGATGTTACAAATCACTAGTTTACATCATCTTCAAAATCTTAATGGTTTAAAAGTTATAAGTGTCGGAAAGTGAAGTTTTTTTTCAAAATGTTCATCTAAGTGTCAAAGTTGGTCAAAAAGTGGAGACCAATATTGTGAGTTCACCCTAAAATTAAATCAACATCTCATCTTGTTATTAACAAATATTTGTTCATAATCACAACAATTACTAACCATTTACCATGATAGTTAAAAATAAAATTTTCTAGAATTGGAATGAAATACTATGTAAAATTTGGGGATGTGAAATACTCCCCCCTTTAAGAATCATTGTCCCTGATGATTGTAGTATAAATTTTTTATAAAGCATAGTATCAAACATAATAAAAAAATTAATTCAATCTTTCATCCGATCAAGGAATCAAATGAGAAAAACTATTGGATCTGACACCTACAATGCATTCCAACCCAAGTTGTGTTTAAACCCACTAATGTATTTTTTCAAATATGAGATGAAAAGCATTATGTAACTAGGGTAGAGCTAGTGGAAAGGCAATCCTATAGGAAACTAGGTTAACTACTTTGAGAACTTTGAAAGTCCCTACATATCGAAGTGCTAGTTTGGAGGACTTTCCAAACTTGATAGAGCTCTTATGGGGTTTAACTCTCATAAAAAAATTGTCCCCTATTGAGAACTATCTCAAAATACGCTTGGCATTTGCATAACTCAACTACCTATCATTCACCTTTGCTAATATTTACTTGATTAATTTCACTTGTTCTTCCATTTCTACTAGCATGTGAAGATCAATGCTAATCCTATCTTCTATCTTATCCCAACTTGTAGAAGTTTGACATTTGCTTCCTTATAAGGCTTCAAAAGGAGCCATTGTGATTGTAGAGTGATGATAATTGTTATAGTCAAATTCCACAAGAAGAAGATAATCCTCCCACTTGTATTATTGATCCATGCAATATACCCTTAAGAAATCCTCTAGGAATTGATTAAATATGTTTTGTTTGTCCATCGATCTTTGGGTGATATGTTGAAATTATGTTAAGTTGAGTCCCTAGTGAAGTAAATAAGGCTTTCCAAAACCTCAATGTCATATTAGAATATCTATCTGAGATAATTTTCTTAAGAACTCCATACAATCTAAACACCTCTTGGACAAACTTATGAGCTATAATAGATGCACTATCAATCAAGTTTCTGTGTATAAAATGTGCTACCTTGGTGAGCCTATCCACCACTACCAAAATAACATATGTTTGTTTCTCAAAATAGGAATTCCTTGCACAAAATCCATACTGATGACTTGCCACTTCCTTTCTCGAATCTCATTGTTATATAGGATTCCTATCGGGTACCAATGTTTTGCCTTCACCCTCTAGCATTCTAGACATCCTACCAAAAATCTTGCAGCATCTTGCTTCATGCCCTTCTAGAAATATAGTGGTTTGACATTGGCTAGAATTTTGTCACCTTAGGATGTCCTAAATATGGTGCGAAACAAATTTATCTCGACATCGTATTCCTTAAATCTCCTAAATTTGGAATGTACATCAATCCCTTATACCTAAGCAATTCGTTTGATTCAAAACTAAATCCATCATACTTTGGATCTAGGGGGTTGACTAAAAGTGATTTCAGTTCTAAGAGATTTCCACAATCCATCATATAATCAAGAGAGCATTTCTGGATTCGATTGTGTGAAATATTTTTGCATCAACGTTTCGGATCACACTCCATGATCCGTCATCAGGATGAAGAGAGTCAAAATTTTGACTCTCTTCATCCTGATGATGGATCATGGAGTGTGATCCGAAACATTGATGCAAAAATATTTCACACAATCGAATCCAGAAACACTCTCTTGATTAAAAGTGATTTCTTAACTATCTCATTATACTCATCACCTAAAGAGGCACAAAACTTGATTGCTGAAGTTTGAGTGAATAGACCATGGATGAGATGTGTTATCTACAACTTAGGGAATTAACCATTATGTTCTCATTACTTGTAATTATATAATTTATCTCAAAGTCATAATCATAAATAAGCTCCAACCACCTTCTTTGTCAAGAATTAGGATGAGGTTGGGTAAATAAATACTTAAGACTATGATGGTCTGTCTTCAACTCAAAATTTTTCCCTAAGAGGTAATAATGCAACCACATCTGCAAAGCATGTACCATATTTGCTAGTTCTAGATTGTGAGGAGCATAATTTTTATCGTAAGTCTTTGGCTTACAAGAATTGTAGGCTACAACTCTCCCTTCTTGCATGATCACTCCTCCTAATCCTTCTCCTAATGCATTAGTTATCACTAAAAATGACCTTCTAGATCAAGAATTTTTAAAATCTAAGTTGCATTCAATAACTCTTTCAATAGCTCAAAAACTCTTTGGCACTTCTCAATCCATTCAAAGTTCTCACCTTTCCCTTTAATAGAGGTAATGGGATATGCAATTATGGAAAAAAAATCCACAAACTTCCTATAATATCTTGCTAAACCCATAAAGCTCCTGGCATCATGCACATTTCTTGGAGCAGGCCATTCTTTGATTGCTTTTATCTTTGCTGAGTCCACTGCAATTCCCTCAGTAGATACAATATGACCAAAATATTGAAACTACTCCTAGAAAAGGTGCATTTTGAGAGCTTTGCATATAGCCTATTCTCTTTGATCCATTGAAGAATGAACCAAAGATGTTGATATTGGAATCAAGGAACACTATGAGAGGGGGGGGTGAATCAGTGTTCTGTAATCTTTGAGTTTATTTAACTATTCATTCAACCACTTAATGCATATGAACAAAAGAAAGATGCAATAACATAAAACAAATAACCACAACACCATAACACCAATATTTTTGTACGTGGAAACCTGGTTAAGGGAAAAACCATAGTGGGGATGAACCCACAATATAAATATACTCTGCAGAAGTATAGAAATATTACAATGGGGAATGCACATGCATTCAGGAACACTCCCTAGAGCTTACTGCTCAAACAAAGAAGTCTCATTGCCTGTAAAATAAAATAAAAAGACCACTGAAGAACTTGAACTAAAAGGTAGAATCTAAAAATGCCTGATAGTAGTTCCGGTTAAGCACAAAAATCACACTTTACACACTTATCTCACTCTACTTTGTTTCATTGTTCTATCACAAATCCAGAGCATAGAACTTTGTCCTGTGCACATTCGATTGCACAACACTTTCCATATCCAAAATGATCAATTAAATTGATCTTATATATCCGCAACATAAAATCATATCGGCTACATGTCGGCTCAAGAACATTTAACATATTCACCAAACGTGTATGAACTCTCGGTTGAATTTGATCTCAAATACTTATGCGGACCAAAAATAATTGTCCATATGCTTCTCAAATATTGGCTAAACATCCTTGAACACAAAAATAATCAGCAAAACTTTTCCATCAAATCTGCACAATGATCAATTATACAAGTTGGTCATATTGCAGTATTCAAACCAAAAACCGATATACCAGATCTTCTAACTTTCACAACAATTATCATCAGATGATAAAATCATGGAATAAGATACCCCAGACATCTATCAAGCTTCCTTTAGCTCTGCAACACAAAATATTCAACTAAAATGAAATTCAAACCAAAATAATGAACTCTGTCAGATGCTCTGTTTTGACTTGTCAAACTTTTAACCAAATCTTCATGCAGACTTCCAGAATAAGAAAATGATGCACTGTGGATGGGATCATAGACTTGGGTTGTCATCAATGACAACACTGGATGACCTGTGTAGTGTCTCTTGCCAACAATCCCCCCCTTTGGCATTGAAGGCCCAACATAGTGAAAAATGACTAAGTGTTGGAATTTGTACCAACATATGAACACACTACAAAACTTAGCATCAAAACTCCAAAACACAAAATTTTGGAACTCCCCCTGAGATGAATGCAACATTTTTCACTTCCCTAAACTCCCCCTTTGACATCAATGGTAAAGGTAGGTATCTGCATGCCAAAAATTTACACAAAACTCTATATACAGTAGCATATGTACACACAAACCTTTCTAGCTTACATAAGCTTGAAGATATCTACAAAAAGAAATTCAATGAGCTCAGATGGCCATCCCAACCTTTCTTGAGACACTCTAATTTGATATGAGACCACTGAAAAGGAATGTCTGCATCTCTACCAATTGAAGATCTGAAGGTTCATTCATGGCTATGGCATCTTGAGCTTCCTTCAAGGCACTGAGCGTTGTGTCCAACTTGGGAGTAATGAGACTTTAAAGTTTCCAAATACTCCAATGATCTTCTCCCTATAATGGCTCAAGCTCTTAATTTTGTCTAGAAAAGATATGACCTGAGCTTCTTGACTGGCCACAGTGACATTCAACGGATCAAATGACCAAGAGATATTAGCTAATTGTTTCTCATTTTTCTTAATTTTCTTCTCAATCTCATAAAAAAACTTAGAAAGTGATAGACAAGATTTGTAGACATTGCCACCTTTTGATAAGGCATGAATGCTTTTCACACATGTGTCTAACAAGCTTCTATCATGAGCAATCATTTTCTTCAACTCATCGAATCTTTTATCATTGAATTCATTTTGGACCTTGACTTTAGCTGACTTCTCTAAAGATTCAAAATGAGTACTTATAGAATTTATTAGGCTCTTTAACTATCCAAAGGGAGAATCTGATGTGTCCCTCACATATGTAGGCATTATCTTTCCTATAATATTGGAAGCAAGGGTTAGCAGCTCACTGTCCTCAATATGATATTTAAGAATCTCCTCTCTTGCCTTAGCTTGTGCAAGTGATGCTAACTTCAACTTCTGAATGGGAGATAGAGTATCCAGTTAATTGGCCCTTGGGATAGTATTGGATCATCAAATATTTGCTTATCCTTCTCAAGAAAATGCTTTACATCCTCAACAGTGTCTCTTGCATCAGAGACAACACCATCCTTTTTGTCCTTTGAGTCATTTTATGCTTTAACCTCCTTAAGACCTTCATTTTCAACTGGATCTTGAGTCTCCATAGATGGAATGGTGTCCATTTTTTGATCCAGAGGATTCTGAGTATCCTCAACTAACACTCCTTTCCTTGTCTCTTCTCCACCCTAATTCATCATATCTTCCTTATCTTCATCCATACCTACCTTTTTCATAATAGAAGAGACATTCACCTCAGCTTGATCAACTTTTGATTGGTTTTTTTTCACTTTCAGAATTGATGAAATAATATTATACTGATTCTTTTCCAAAACAGGCTTAAAAATATTCTCAGTATCTTTTATTGCTTCATCTATTTGTCCAATCATGAGCTTGTTTATCCTTGTTTTGCTCCTAAAATTATTTTGAACTTCTTTAAGTATTCTCTTTGCTTCATCTACAATTTTTATTGGACATAGATTACTATTGCATATTCTTTCAACCTATCACCTTCTTCCTTTGTAGTACCTCTTCTCAACTCTAACAGGTTATATAAACTTTTTGTAATCTCAAACATAATCTCAACAAGATGTTATTGAAAATGTTTAAATACTTAACTATAGCTTCCTCAAGAGTCCTCTTACTGACATCATCAAACTTTTTATAAAATCTTGAAAGAGGTTTCAAGTTACCTTGCACAGTTATGGCTTCTTCAACCTCTTTAACTAACATACCAGGTTTGTCAGAATCTATCTTCACCTTATTACTAGATTTCCCTTCATCAGAGGGCTTGTCCTTGGAAACTTTTGTTTATTTTTTGCCATTGGTCATTATTTCTTTTACTCCTTCATCAGACTATGTGTCCTCATCATCTTCCATAGTGACATATACCTTAAAGCTTCTATCGTTCTTCCTCTTTTCACACTTTCTGAATGATTTGGCTTGATATTTTTCTGATTTGGCTAACTTGGTAGAACTAGAGGAGGGAGTAGTGCTGCTAGTCTGCCTTGACTTGGAAGTTGAGGCTCCCAGACTAATTGGTTCAACTTTTACTAGCCTTTCTTCTTGTTGTGATCTTTTCCTAGCCTCCCAGACTATTTCCTTAGAGATCCCTCACTTTCTTCTAAATTTTTGGCTTCTTAAACTGATAATGTAACTATAGGTCCTCTACAAATGTGTCTAACCTTCCTTCAAATAGATCTATTGTCTTGCTCAAGATATGTTGAGCATACAATTCAAGGATTTGATCATCAACGTCATAAGTCATGGGCATGATCCAAATAGTTCTGGGCTCTACTGCTTCCATCGAGCATTGATCTATGTCAACCATGAGGCATATTGTGTCCTTATAATTCTCAACTATTGACTTCTAAGGGATTCTCTCCCTATCCTGAATTGCACTTTGAAATTTCTTGAAGTATCCCTAGAGAGTATCTTTTTGGGACTTGTTGTCACCAATTTTGTATATCAATTCTCTGATTAGAACAATTACCGGTTTGTCATATGCCCATTGGACATGACCTACTCTTGGAACCTCATTCATAAACTAAAAGAACAAACACAAGATTAAGGTACCATACTTGAATGTATTCTTCTTGTCATGTTTGATCTTTGACAAGTTCTTCATCAACTCACTCCGGAGCAACTCATATAGGTCATATTCTTGTTTTCTCAAATAATCTCATATGTTGCATAGATAGTGGTACTAGATATTGAATTCTTCCTACTAGAACTATGGATCTTGTAACCTATCACCATAGAGGCAAATCTCAAATCATTCTCAAGAACAGCATTCATAGTCATTTCCCTTATATCAAATTTTGAACCAGTTGCATCAATGATAATCTGGTTCTTCACAGATTTCAATGTGGGCAGATCATCAGACGAGAATAGACTAGTTACGGCACTAATGGCATTCTTGGTGATCTTGAATGGTTTATTTAACCACATAAACTCATCATGCATCCTACTCAAAACATACCAAACCAATTTGTGTTCATCGAACAGTGGGAATTTGACAAGATGCATAAAATTCTTCTCTTCCAACACTTTGAATTCCAGTTTGAGCCTGAAATTTCTTGTTGTAAAGATTTAGCAAATGCGAGCTCCCTAACTCCTCAAGGTTGGTATGAATATAAACCCTAATATCTTCCACATGAAGATCACCATATGGAACCGACAAAAATGCACCTTGCGGGTCTACTTAAACTGATATGAATGGATATTTCTTGAATTTTGGTCGATCTCTCTTAGTAACATCGACAACTAGAGGAGTATCCATTTCCAGAATTCTTGATTTGAAAAGTTTTGCAGAAAATACCTTCCTAGCCAGATTAGGGTTTCGCACGAGAATCTCCTTCAGGCTTCGATCTCTTGGAAAATATTCTTACAAAGCACTCTCCTTCTCATCTCTTGAATACAAAGTGACAAATGAAGAAGTAAACTTGTCTTTTATCACTCGCGTATCTAACTTTTAGGGTGCAATAAATGTATTTTTCCCTAAACCTTCTGGATACCCTGCTTTTCTAGGCTGCTCCACAAAATTCATCTGTTGATCTTCAATGATGCCCAATATCTTCCAGAAACCAATCCCAATCATTTGCAATTCCCTAATACAACTTTTTCAACATGTTAGATCTAGGTATCATCTGCTATAGGGGGGTATATGATTTTCATGAGAACTCCCCCTAGGCCCGAGGCCTTAAATCAATTGCTAGATGAATTTCCAACACCGGATTCAAGTTTGTATCCACTCCCTACATCAATATCACTCTTCTTCACCCATGCCTTCTTCATTTGGTTCCTAGTCTCATCCAATTTTTATTTTCCTTTATCATCTGCCGAATCATTCCTATTCACATTTTTGCTTTTGTAGAATCTTGCAATGTGACCGAATTTGTTGGAATTGTATAAAACAACATTCCCTTGTCTAGGCTTGAAATTTTCTTGATTCCCTCTTGATCTGCACTGGTTATCAATGTGTCCAAACCTACCACATGAATATCATCTAATATTCCTTCTATTGAAAGAGTTATTTATCATTCTTTTGCATTCATTTGACTTATGTCCATACTTATTGCATTTGAAACATTGACTGGAGAAAGATGGACCATTATGATTCATCCTATTTCTGCACTGAATTACTTTATGACTAAATTTATTGCAAACAAAGAAATTACCATTGAACTTTTAAGCACTAGGTGTTGTAATCAAGGAACACTAAGAGTGGGGGGTGAATCAATGTTCTACTGGTTAATAAATTTTCTGACTTAACCTTGAACCACCAGAAGCATAAGCTTGAAAGTGAAATGTAAAAACACAAAACAATCAACCACAAAATCATAACACTAGGATTTTTACGTGGAAAGCCAAATGGGAAAAACCACGGTGGGATTTGAACCCACAATATTATTCCATTGCGGCTAGTAGCAAAACAATATTACAAAATGGGGAATGCACAAGCATTCAGGCATACTACCTAGAGCTTACAACTCAATTACAATAAGGGCCACAACCTCGGAAGGCTCACTACCAAACTGATCAATTACAGTGATGGATTAAAATGGATGAACTCCAAAATAGCATCTAGCAATGCCTAGATGAGTTCCGATTAAGTGCAAAACTCTTACTGTATCACCTCTGCTACTATGTTCTCTTTTTTGTCTCAGTCAGCTACCAGATCAAGAATGTGCATGTGAAATTATGCTACAAAGGATTCTCGATCACCACTCGCTCACATACAATCATATCACACTCCAAAACTATCTTATAAACCAGTATTATATATCCGTTGTAGACACCTAAAAAATGTCTCATTGATCATGTACTAATTATTCCTCTAATTGATAAATAATTCTTTAATTATTTAATTAAGTTAATTAATCTTATTCTTCTAATTTCATATTTCTTCTATCATCTTACTAATTATTCTATTTTCAATTATATCGTCATTTAATCATTTAAACAATTTTCTAATGTTAATTAAATATTTATTATTTAATTAATTATGATTATTAATCTTTCAATTTAAATAATCTTTATTATTTAAATAAATTTATTTTTAATTCTATCTCTATTCAATTAATCATTAACCCTTTTTCTAAATATTAATTAAATATTAATTATTTCATTAATTATGATTTTAATCCTTTAATTTAAATAATCTTTATTATTTAATTAAAGTCCATTTCTAAATAATTAAATAGTTTCTTTAAGTTATTTAATTAACTAATTGTTTCTTTTAATTTCACAATTCTTCTAATTTCTCCCAATTTCAAATACATGTGCATGATTTCAAAAATCAAATTGAAAATCAAAGTCAAGTTCTAAATATATTCAAATAACAAAATTGAATTTAAAATAAATTCAATGTTTGAATTAAAATCTCATGCAAAGATTAAATTGAAAATCCAAGCCAAAGTTCAAGCACATGCTAAATTAATTAATTCAATCAATTAATTGATTAATTCAATTATCTCTTCAATTCCTATTTCTATCTTTTAGTTAGCTTTTTCTAAATAAAGCTCTCAATCAACTTTCAATCAGTTAACTATCTCCTCCTCTTTATTTCCTCCAATAATTCTTTTTCATCCCTCAACCAACTTTTTTCTCAATCAGTTAAATCAATTATCTATTCAATCTATTTTGTTTCACCTCCAATTCAGTAGTTCAACTATCAATCGGCATGTGAGCTCACTTGAGTTCCACCTCTTGATCAATCTGTTCCACCTCTCATTCAATCCTCTCCAAAAATCTATAAATTGAGCATTCAATCTCTATTTTCAACAATCATGATAAATCACAAACTTTGAATCTTTGTATCACTTGTAGGTTGCCAACACAATATCTGAGAGCCATCATACCACAAAGAAGAGAAGAACAATGAAAGCTACATGCAGTCATGGAATAGGGAGATTTAATTGATTATTTTACATTCATATTTACTTGTTTGTATTATTTCATTGTTTGTTTGTTTGAATTCTAATTAGGATAGTGATTTGTGATTTCCCTTTCAATCCTAGTTGATATTACATTTGATGAATTTATATATGTGACATTTTGGTGAACTCGACGTGAACTAACAACAATTTAACCTCATTTTTCTTCTGTGTGATTTTGCAAATCATACAATTTTTTTTTAGTTTTTTGCAAGTTTGTACGGATTTGCAGAACAAATTTTGAATAATCGTGTTTACATCATCACACAATCACATAGACAAGCTCACACAATCGAGCATACAGGGTCACGTATTCATGCGGAACCCATTATGCAAAAGCCTTTATAGTGTCACGCAATCGCTTTGTTACGATCACACATTCGTCAGGAATATTTATGTTTCTATTTATTTTATGTTTCTTGTTTTCTGCTCTCTATTCTATTAAATTATGTATGAAATTAGGTAAATTTAAATATGGTTTACATTTATTGCATGCTTAATTATGACATTTTATGGCATGTAAGGTACAATTCATAATTTTAGGTGCCAGGAGGACAAAGGAACAAAGAAGACAAGCCAGATGCTATCAACAAATCATAAAGGCAAAAAAGAAGATATGAGATCTAGATGATCAACCAGTCATCGATAGATACAATAACCTAGTTCTCTCTTATAGAGTGAAATATGATTTTCTTTACATAGAATGGATGATGAGAGATCTTGCTAGGGCATCACAATCTATTTTGCAGGTTCCAGATCAGAATTAGCTTTCTTTTTAATTTTTTTGTTTGGTTTGTCTGTGTATCATGCAACCGATCAGATATCATTACGCATTCATTTTTTTTTCTTAATTTAGCTTTTTGTTTTCTATGGGTTTTATTGGGTTACTGATTATATGTTTCTAGAATGTGGCTAATTTATAGAGATGATTCAATCATTACTAAATAATAAACACTCATGCTCTCACACTTTAGTTTTGGGCTTAAAATAAACAATGGTTAAAATGGACATGCATGTTATAACACTTCAGTTTTCGGCTTAAAATAAATAATGTTTAGAATTGCCATACATGCATTCACATTTCAATTTGGTGTTTTAAAATTGACATGCACATGCGTATCTCACACCTAAATTTGGGTTTTAAAATGAACGTGAACCAGGCTTCTCAGTAGATTAACTCACTTTTCATTTTTCTTAAGGGAAAGAACTTTTTATTGTGTTTGGGGTGGACATACTGTTGCATCAACTACCTTTCCACCCACCTTTGGGGTCTTGGGAGAAAGGGAGAAGGTGATAACAATGCCCAATTTTTTCATTTTAGTAGTGAGGGGTATCTTTGACTGGGGATTTCATCACCCCACAGAGGTACTTCAAATTGGGATGTGTTGGGGATATCATCTCTTCCAGCATACTCTCAAGCGGGTTTTTCGAGCCACTATATAAATATACTAGTGAGGCGGCTAGAGTGTTGAGTGAATTTGACGTATGTGGGAGCCTTCCCTGCACCGATAAGCTCAACTAAATTCTTAAGTGGCTTTCTCTGAGAATCCATCATTGGATCATGACCCCTTGAAATTTTACAATAAGAACCAACTTAGTAGCCCAAATCCTACATTCAGTGATTCTGGGAGTGTGGATCGTACCCCATAGATACCCTTCATGTACCTTGCATTATGATACATAAATCCCTCCGTGATAAGATCTTCGGATCTTTGGGGTAAGAGAGACTGGCATGATGAGAAGTGTGTGTCGTGGAGTGGAGCCAATGCTGCCAGACTCTCTATCTATTCATTTTATTTCAGTATTTTATTGTAAAGGCCTCATTTGAGTGGTTTCTAACATCTAGCCTAAGATTGTATTCTATTCTTTTTTATGTATTGTTTTACTAGACCAATATTGAGTTAGTTTTTTGGGCTATTTTAGGCCCTATCTTACGTATCTCTAAATTCTTAGAATTGGTCAAAACACAGTTCAGTCAGCTATACTTATCTTCAAGCAACTGTTCGAAGACAAAAAACAACAAACTTGTCCTACACAAAATTACTGGAAACAAAGTCCCCCTTGAAACATCAGACAGTCCTGCAAACTCAAAAAATTTAGATACTTGTGACCATAGGCAGTCCTTGCATAGTCCTCATTTACGTCCTTATTATCATCCTTATCATCGTCCTCATATACATCCTTAGAACTTGCATAAGTCCTTGCATAGTCTTTATTTACATCCTTATTATCATCCTTAGTCCTTACATAGTCCTCATTTATGTCCTTAGAACTTGCATAGTCCTTGCATAGTCTTCATTTATATCCTTATTATCATCCTTAGTCCTTACATAGTCTTCATTTATGTCTTGATTATCATCCTTAGAAATTGCATAGTCTTCATTTACGTCCTTGTTATCATCCTTAGTCCTTGCATAGTATTCATTTACATCCTTATTATCATCCATAGTCCTTGCATAGTCCTTACATAGTCCTTTCATAGTCTCCATTTATGTCCTTATTATCGTGCTTAGAAGTTGCATAGTCCTTATTTACGTCCTCATATACGTCCTTAGATTTAAGTCCTTGTCTATACCTCATATACATTTGTCTTAGTCTGTCTTTATTTGCATAATCATCCTATAAAGTCATAGCATGTGTCCTAATGGGTCTCCCAGGTGATGGTTTGCTCCCCTTTTAGCAACCTAATCTAGTGGCAAACGGCAGTCAATGAGAAATTATTGACGGTTTGAGTAACTTGGCCTAAAAATTAAAGATAAACACACCTCATTATATAGGAGTCCAGTATGAGCTAAATATAGAGTATAAAATCTCATTGAATTGATAAAGAAATTTTTGCAGAATGTCTAAGAGAAGAGCTTGAAAAACTTGCGTTGTAAAAATCTTGAAATACTCAACAAGCCTCACATCAAAATCCTCAATAGAGAGTCTGGTCTAGTGTGGTATATTCCATATTTAGGTCTATAGTCTTACATTATTGTCATCTTGCATTAGGTTCAAAACCATCCTCATATAGAAGTCTTAAATGCCCGTCACAAGGTCACAAAAGGCAAAAAGTAAAATGGACCCAAACAACGACCTGTTAGTAAATCCAACTTGGAACATGGACATATCAACTAGTCAATAGTCAAATTCTCAAGCAATGCCCACAATACATGAACTACAATAAAATTTAAGATGCAAAGAGATTGAATCAGCTCAACAGAACCCACATGTCCTTATGATCTTAGATGCTCTTATACATAATGACAGGGACAAATATCTCTCGTTGTTATTACAAAATGGGGCCAAATTACCTGAAGATTTTGATATCACAACTATATTACCACTAGGAAATAATCTAGGTCAAAATAATAGTCAAATACCACATATGACACAAACACAAGCAATGACCTCAAGTTTTCCTCAGAATGCACCAACATCATCTATACAAACAAATGTCATTTCAAATGTGAATTCTCAATCAAGTGCATCATCCTCAAAAATAAATGTTAGGGCACCAACACAAGCTATCTTGATAATGTTAAGCATCTCAACACCTATTTAAACACAAGTTCCTCATACAACAAGTGCAACTCAACCTCCAGTTTCCTATTCCATAGGATCTACATACAGTCATCAGAATACAAACCTAGGTTCCGGTAATACAACGAGTACAACTCAGTCAAACATGGGTTCACATATCGCTTATTTCACAGTACCTAGTGGAACTCATAACATGCAGAATTATAATTATGGTACCTTTTAACAACCTCCTAGTTATATTGCCATAAATCCTTTTGTGAGAAATATACATTCACAAAGTGTACCTCTGTCTCAAATGGATATTTTCTCCCAACAAGTACATAATCTCCAATAGATGACAACTATGCAAATCGGTAATGATAAAAAGAGCTACAGAATGCAGGACTTACATCCTTATCCTTTTGATCACATATTATACATGTTGCCTTTCCCATCATATTTTGAAACACCAAAATTTGACAAATATCGAGGGAAAGGTGATCCTAGAGATCACATCGGAGAGTTTTTTATGACATGTATAGAGGTTGCAACTGAAGACACTTATCTAATGAGACTGTTTCCTAAAAGTCTAGGAGGCTCAGCCTTGGAGTGGTTTTCACATTTACCACCAACTATCACGTCATGGGGTGAATTAGCTGAACACTTCATTGCTAACTTCTTGCATAACATTGAAACCCTAGTCACTTTGATGGACTTATGTGCTGCAAAATAATATGAGAATGAAACATTTGCATCCTTCATACAATGATGGAGAGCTCTCTATAGGAGATGCAAGACTATTATTCCAGAAATAGAGCAAGTTGACTTGTTTACAAAAAACTTAATCCCTAAGATCAAATATTTGATACGAATGTAATGTTTGACCACATTTAAACAAATCACTAAAAAAGCCCTAAAGTGTGAGAAAGGACTAGTAGAACAAGGTCTCATGAAATATGGCAATAACAACAACAATGATAAATCAAAATTTTGGTCAAAAAATAAATGTGACCAATGATGGTGTTGTAGACGCCCGTACAGTGAACAAAACTCAACCGAGCTTGTCTTTACAAGGTCCAAGTCAATCATTAGTCCATACACAAAGAATAACACTGTATTGACAAATGTAAATGTTACACAAACTATGAGCACAAAATTTCCAAGGGTAAATGCTCCAAAAAGGAATTACACACCTCTAGAGGAACCTATTGAATCAGCATTAAAAAAGTTGATGCAAACAAACATGATCACTTTGCTAGAAGTAAGAGTATATGAACCAAGTCCTTTCAAACCTACATGGTGGAATGATAGTGATTTCTGTGACTATCATCATACTAAAGGTCAAAAAACTACAAGTTGCTATAAATTGAAAAACTTAATGCAAGACATGATCGATCAAGGTGACATCGTGATTGACACCAACAAAACTTCACCAAACACGAACCATACCATCTTTAAGGATCCATTTTTCAAACATGACAAAGGGAAGGCATCTACATCGGGAACACAAGACAATACAACTAACTACACAAAAGTTTCATATGACTACACTATTCATGCCATTATCTCAGGAGATATAGTAAATCATGATTCACAAGTAGCACTCAATAATGATGAGCAATATCAAGAGACTTGCAATGATGATAACCAGATTTGCATGTTGTCAGAAGCACCAAAATATGATGAAGACAATAATCTATGTCTTATGGACTAGGGGCATGAAGAACCATTTGATTCGGGATGGTTTGAAGATGAACTTATAGCACATATCATGGATGTCAGACTTGCACATGGTGAATATGGGGAGGGATACAACATAAACCTTGATAACACAACATATGTTACCGACACTTCCTGCATAAGAGATGATATGGTGGCTACAATCATGATAACTCCCAGAGATAGAGAATGTGCAGTGGTTACTTGCAGATCTAAAGTAACTTTACAAGGAGTACCATCAAACCCACCAGCAGCAGTAGGGACCTATAATATTGTTGAGAAACTCAAGAAAACCTAGGCACATATATCACTCTTTGAACTATTGCGTGTATCACCAACTCGTAAAGCTATCCTAGACAAAGCACTTCAAGATTCGGTAGTGAGCAGAAATATAGATGAAAATGCCTTCCAATCCATGGTGGGGAATTTGGCATAGGGTGCCCATATTGCATTCACATAACAATATATTCCTAGTGATAAACTTCTCCATAATGACCCGCTACATCTAGAAGCTTACATACATAAGAGAAGAATTAGAAGAGTACTTATAGATGGAGGAGTCAGTCTCAACATTTGTACATTAAAACTGGTTAAGGCATTGGGATATTTAGAACTTCATATTGATCCTTCAAAAAGAATAAACATCAAAGCATATGATGATGAACATCGTCCCTCAAAAGGTATAGTTACGCTACCAGTGCAAGTAGGACCTATAATGGCAGAGGTTACTTTTCAAGTGTTGGATAGAGAACTAGGGTACAACATGTTATTGGGTCGCCCATGTATTCACCCCATGCAAGTTGTACCATCAACATTTCATCAATGTGGTAAATTCCCATACAATGGCATTTAAATCACCATAAAGGGTATCCAAATCCATTCCAACACTGTAATCACTTAAAGGCAGGTGTAGATAACTAGGTACCCATTAATCAAGCAACACCCCTCACTACACAAATGGAGTCATTAACAATCACAAAAATACAGAAGAATATGCCTACAACATCTTCTTTGTAGATAAAAGATATTGGTTTTGGGGAATACTCTATTTCAAGTACCTCGAATGGAAAATAGTTATCTCTGTCTCCTAGGTCTTTTGGGAAACCTCAAGACACAGTAATGAAACAAGACAAAGGAAAATAAATAGTGATGTACTTAGATTCATGCTCTTTCATTAGGTGGGGAGATTTACAAGAAGAATCTTTGAATGAAGATGTCAATCACTAGATATATAGAGAAGAAGATGACATGGCGATACCTAGGTTACCTTTAGATCAATGTAGAAATGGATTCAAGATGCTACAAAAACATGGGTATGATGGTACCACAGGCTTGGGACTACAAAAGAAAGGAAGATTAGAACCCATTGTACCAAACGACAATCCAAATAATCAAGGGTTAGGATATAAACATGTACCAAATATAACAGAAGCAAGACAACGTACACTAGATATATTGAACAGACCAAGGCTACCGTCAGAGCACATGTCTCAAACTCAGTTGTCAACATGAGTATTTCCCTCTTCGTCTCAGAAAAGCAAGAAAGTACCAACATCGCCTAGTATGGAATCAGATGGTGAAGATATGAGACAACTTATACAATAACCTAGCACTGCTTCACCCAACAATACAGTATCTAAAACATCTGCACAAGCGAATATGATAAAAGACATAGGCTTAATACTAGTAAATGAGCCTAATCCTTGGTTGTTGTCAATACTTTTTCCAAGAGAAATAACTCAAGATCCACCCAATAAATCAGACAAAGAAAGACTACAATGACTTATACCAGGTTTAAGAAGGGTGACCCCCATACAAAGGAGGCTCACCAATCTACAACAAAATTAGATGCAAGAATAAGAGGAGATAATTGATACAACCTCAAAAGCTGAAACATACATAGAAAGTGAGATAGATTCTCATGACTATGAATTCCTATCTGATCATGATTCCAACCCATGAACAATTGACATTATAGGGTATCATAAATTGCCTATAGATGATGAAAATATACCAGGTCACTCAAATAACTAGATATGCATGTTATCATAATCTATTACAACAGAAGGGAGTAATGAATTACCCCTTGTACACTCACATTTTATTGATTGGGGAAGAGAAGGAAAACCAACTCTAGATTAGTTTGAGAATGATGAAGCTATTACAGAATTCCTTGGTGTCAGAGAAGGATTTCCACAAGGTGATCACAAGGTAGGATTTGTTGTAGACCTGGATAGAACAACCTACTTTGGAGAAGCAAGCACCTCTGTAATAGAAGATATGGATCAAAGTGACCACAATGGAAAGAGTGAGTTAGACAACCTCCCTATTGAAAAACAAAATTTAGCATTACTCATGGAAGAAGCTAAAGAAGTAAATATAACATAAGGAGAAGTTATACATAATATCCACTTAGCAAAATCATTAAACAAGGAAGAAAAGGATAAATTTATACAGTTTTTCAAAAAACATCCTATCAATTTTGCTTGGTCCTATACAGATATGCCAGGATTAGATCCAAAATTGGTGTTACATCATTTACCATTGCTACCAGGAATTAAACCATACAAACATAAGCTAAGAAAGATACATCCACAGATTGCATTACTAGTCAAAATAGAACTCCAAAATTTGATGGATGTGGGATTCATTCGACCTATTGATTATGCAAAATGGATATCCAATCTAGTACCTGTGACTTAAGCCCACTGGGGGCATAATAATCTATACTGACTTCCGAGATCTAAACAAATCATGTCCTAAGGATGATATCCCATTACCCAACATAGACATGATAGTTGACTTAACTGTTGGGAATGAAATGCTTTCATTAATGGATGGTTTCTTGGGATACAACTAGATCAGGATTGCACCAGAAGATCAACACAAGATGACATTTACCTATCCATGGGGAACCAACTGTTGGAGCATCATGTCGTTTGGTCTTAAGAATGCAAGAGAAACATATCAAAGAGCTATGATGACACTATTTCATGACATGATCCATAATATCATGGAAGACTATGTGGACAATCTACTGGCTAAATCACAGACAAGAGAAGGTCATCTTGAATTCCTTGCAAAGATATTTGATTGATTAGAGCAATACAATGTCAGGCTAAACCCAAAAAAGTGTGTTTGGTGTAACAACAAGCAAAATTTTAGGGTTTATTGTGTCTAATAGAGGAATTGAAGTAGATCCTACAAAGATCAAAGCAATCATAGATATGCAACCTCCATCAACACTTAAGCAGTTAAGAGGGTTACAAGGAAGACTACTGTCCATAAGGAGGTTCATAGCATAGCTAGCAGATAAATGTCATCCATTTCAGTATTTACTCAGAAAAGTAGTTACCTTTAAATGGACAGAACAGTGCCAAGAATCTTTTCAAGCTTTAAAATATTATCTTCTTAATACTCTAGTGTTAGTTCCATCTAATCTAGGAAAACCCCTATTACTATATATATCAGCAACAAACTCATCTTTAGGAGCCTTGTTGGCACAACATGATGATCAAGGAAAGGAAAGATAAATCTACTTTATAAGTAGAACCTTAATTGGACATGAGCTTAATTACACTCCTATAGAATGAGCATGTCTAGCAAAGATTTTCGCATCTCAGAAACAGACATTATATGTTGAGCCACAAAGTATAACTCATCGCACGCTTTGATCCACTCAAATATTTGTTAAGCAGAGCCACATTGACTGGAAGATTAGCTAAGTGGGTCATGATTTTAAGTGAGTTTGATATAGAGTATGTGGATAGAAACGAAATCAAAGGGCAGATTATAGAAGATCAGTTAGCAGAGGCTCCTTTGCAAGGTAGTCACCCACTACTAATAGAATTTCCTGATGAATCTGTGTTTACATTGACAACATCTACCATGTGGAAATTATACTTTGATGGGTCCTATACAAATCATGGGGTTGGAGTTGGGATTCTTTTCATCACCCCTCAAGGTGATTCTATCCCTAAGTCATTCTGAATAAATTTTCCCTATAAGAACAACATAGTTGAATATGAAGCTCTCATCATAGGACTTCGTACCGTTGTACAGTGGAGGATAAAATAATTATAAGTCTACGATGACTCACAACTGACTGTAAATCAAGTCAATGATGACTGTAACACAAAAGATGATAAACAATTTCCTTATAAACAAATGGTAGAAGATTACAAGCAACATTTCAGTAACATCACTTTTGAATAGATTCCAAGGATGCAGAACAAGACAGCCGACGCCATGGCTACAGTAGGGTCTCTACTAAATATACCTAATAATGAAACTCAGTTTGAGTTTATTATAGAACAATTGATGATACCGACATATGAGATTCCCTCATCAGAATATGTATGTGCAATTGTGGGTCCAGAATCCCTGTGGTATAATGAGATATACACATACTTACATACTCAGTATATGTCTCCTGATTTGTCTAGAAATCAAAATAAAAGTCTTATTTGTCAGGCATCCAGACACACTATTATTGCTAACACATTGTATAGAAAGGGCTTTGATGGAACCCTTCTCTGATGTCTTGATGAAAGAGAAGCACAACTTTCCCTAAAGGAGGTACACGATGGAATTTGTGGAGCGCATCAAAGTGGCCCACCACTATCAAAGAAATTGTTAAGAACAGGATACTACTGGCCAACTATGGAAAAGGATGCCAATAAATATGTACAAAAATCTAAACAATGTCAAATGCACGGAGACCTCATTCATGCACTGGCACGAGATCTTCAACCTATTACATCACCATGGCCATTTTCATAATGGGGGTTATATCTAGTTGGTAAAGTCAATCCTACTTCTTCCAATGGGCACAAATTCATCTTAACAGTTACTAAGTATTTTACTAAATGGGTTGAAGCAATTTCCCTTACATACACCACTAGTAAGCAAATAGAAAAATTCATGCTTAATTACATTATCTGTCGGTACGGGATTCCAATGTGTATAGTGACAGAAAATGGATGTCCATTCAAAAATCAAGAAATGAGAGAATTGTGTGACAAATTTCAAATACAATAGAGATTTTCTACACCATATTATCCGCAAAGCAATGGACAAGAAGAGGCAACAAACAAGACAATATTGAAGATCCTTAAGAAAGTTGTCAGTGACGTAGGATGGGACTAGCATCTCCAGTTAAATCTCTCTCTTTGGGCTTATATAATAGGAGTATGCACCCCTATAGGAGCAACATCATATTCCTTGGTCTATGGTATAGAAGCGATACTAGCTAGTGAAATAGAACTACCATCTTTAAGAGTCTCCTTAAAAAACATCATATTAGAGGAAGACTATCGGGTTGCAAGATTACAAGAGCTGGAAACGCTCGATGAAAAGAGACAAATTGCTTTAAATATTTTGCAAGGTTACTAGAACAGATTGAGAAGGAGTTACAATAAATGAGTATGCCCAAGGAATTTTGAAGTGGGAGATCTAGTTCTCAAGGAGAACCAAAGGAACCTAGTGGAATGAGAAAAGCCATGGAAGTTTGAACCTAAATAGCTAGGTCCTTTTATCATTACAAGGGTTATAGGAAATGGAGCATATAATTTGGCTACCATGGAGGGAGATCCACTCCCTCACCCTATGAAAATCATGTGCCTTAAACAATATTATATCTAAGGGTTGGGTTAGTTTAGGTTTTACTTTCGGCATTGCATATCATTTTTCTTCAAAGCATTCCATCGCATATAGTTTCTTTTTCAAATGCATCGCATTCACAAAGTTTCTACATTAGCATATAGCAGCATCAATAAAACAAGGTAACTATCCAAGTTTATCATCCATTTATATTCAAGAGAAACAAGGGCAGTCTCCTTTCTTAGATATTCAGACATGAAGTTTTTTGAGGTCCTAAGGTCATTCATTTTCAACATTACCCTGTGACGACGCTTTACTTATGGTTGGGTAGTGATTTCACTATTTGAGACTTGTTAACCCAAAATCTATCAATTGCTATATCTCAAACACATTAACAAGATCTCTAATTCATTCGAGACACCTAGTTGATCATATGACTAGTGAAAAATCTAAAAGTCTACTTCAGCGCTGCTATAATTGTCACACCCAAGTAGGTTTCATTACTTACAAGTCAAGGCAAGAAAATAAAAAGGAAAAGTGTTATCCCAAATATTCATCTCAAGGCAAAAGACAAATGATATATAACTGAAATATCATGCATATAAAGTGCAACAAAAAGATTGACTATGGGAACATGCAAGTAACTCCATCAGGGCTATGAATGCCCACTGGCAATGGAGCAATATTTAATAAATTATAGTCTATAACCTTGTCGGAGCTCTAAAAGCTTGCTGGCAGCAAGGTTGTATTCAAGATGCTTTTGAAATTAGGATAATCAATGTAGCTAGTCATATAGGATGCTAAGGATCTTTAGTAAACACAAGAGTGGGAATTAACTTATTTGCATACACATGGGCAAAAGAAGATCCAAGTTTCAAGAACCAATGGGGAAGTTTTCCGCGTCTCCATTTGTAAATCCTAGTCACTAAGTGTGTTAATTTGGATGTTCCAAGAGACCCAAAGGATCGATTGACCACTTATCTATGAAATATTTTGTACCTCTAATTCAATTGGTGTATTACAAAATTCTAAAAAAACACAATCATCCTTGTTCGAATAGGAAATGCATCTTCATCATGCATATTGCATTAACATAGGTCATGTCCAAAATTCATTGTCTCCACATGCATTATGTAGATCATCATGTTATATAGGTTTGCACACTAGGGGTATAACTGAAAAAATCCTAAAAATCATAAAAAATCATTAAAAAAATCAAAAAAATCATAAAAAGTCTTGAAAAAATCCAAAAACAGCGAAAAACATAAATTTCAAAAACATTGAGAAAAGCAAAACATACCAAAAACATTCAGAAACTGAAAAAATCAACCAAAAACATTCAAATATATCCTAAAAAAATCAACCAAAAACATCCATATAAAGTTCTAAAAAAATCAACCAAAAACATTCAAATATCGATCCACAAAATCCAAAAACATTCAAATATCAATCAATCAAAAAACTTGCAAGAAAATGTCTCGCAAGAAATAAATATGCTAGCAGATATCCAACAAACACTTCACACGAAGTTAACAAAGGATACGACTATCCAGTCAAACATCTACAATCAACTGATCAAACTGTCTTATCAATTGTATCATATCCATATCAAGTTATCATTATCTTGTCTTAAACATAAGAGGATACACTCGAAATCAGACAAGTCAGTCTTAAATGGGGTCCACAACTTTCTGAGATCAGACATTATCAACTATCACATCAAGCAACTGAGAACGAAGGCACAAGATCAGTATAGCTGTTGGATTTCATCAGGTTCAATCTTTATCTTTTATCATTTGGCAACAGATTATGTTCCTATGCTACTCAAGGATGTCCACAAGTGACTAGAGGAGCTACGATGGTCATGATCTTTTTCTTTGTTTGTTGTTTGTGGTGTGGACCAATGAAGTTTTGGGGTAATAGCTCTAGTGGGTGTCTATGTTGGTACGTTCATTCGGCAAATATCCTATGCAAAATTCAAGGATAGTTATGCTTGTGACTATCCCACATACCTTGACCCTTGGTATTATTCTCAGAATGGAGGGTTTCAGTCCTTGTCTACTACGTGTTTGTTTCTTCAATGAGATATATTTACATCTTGGTTCCTGATACCCTGATGTGCAAAGCTCCATTGTTCAATAATAAGGCTCAATGATGAATATATTGAGCAATAAATAATGACACAAGTTCGTGAATCAATCATTCTCACTTCACTTCATTTGCTTATTTCTAGTTTTGCTAATTCTTTATTCTAATCAATCTCTCATCAAACATTGCTTTTCCAATCAATTCTATCATTCATCTTAACATCACCTATCTCTATCTCTAATCAACTAACTATTCTTCTATCTAACTTTCTTCTTTTTCTAAGAGATCATTCATACCTTTAATGCATAAAAAATCTCTCGAGGGGGCATTACACCCTAAGTATTACTGGGGCATACTGGGGCAGGAATTTTTTCGTTTTCTTTGAAACAACATCATTCCAACATTGTCTCAAAGAGGGGCAAATGTAGACACCTCAAAATGTCTCATTAATCATGTACTAATTATTCCTCTAATTGATTAAATAATTCTTTAATTATTTAATTAAGTTAATTAATCATTTTCTTCTATCATCTTACTAATTATTCTATTTTCAATTCTATCTTCATTTAATCATTCAAACAATTTTCTAATGTTAGTTAAATATTTATTATTTAATTAATTATGATTATTAATCTTTCAATTTAAATAATCTTTATTATTTAAATAAATTTATTTTTTAATTTCTATCTCTATTCAATTAATCATTAACCCATATCTAAATATTAATTATTTAATTAATTGTGATTTTAATCCTTTAATTTAAATAATCTTTATTATTTAATTAAAGTCTATTTCTAAATAATTAAATAGTTTCTTTAAGTTATTTAATTAACTAATTGTTTCTTTTAATTTCATAATTCTTCTAATTTATCCCAATTTCAAATACATGTGCATGATTTCAAAAATCAAATTGAAAATCAAAGTCAAGTTCTAAATATATTCAAATAACAAAATTGAATTTAAAATAAATTCAATGTTTGAATTAAAATCTCATGCAAAGATTAAATTGAAAATCCAAGTCAAAGTTCAAGCACATGCTAAATTAATTAATTCAATCAATTAATTAATTAATTCAATTATCTCTTCAATTCCTATTTCTATCTTTTAGTTAGCTTTTTCTAAATAAAGCTCTCAATCATCTTTCAATCAGTTAACTATCTCCTCCTCTTTATTTCCTCCTATCATTCTTTTCCATCCCTCAGTCAGTTTTTTTCTCAATCAGTTAACTCAATTGTCTATTCAATCTATTTTGTTTCACCTCCAAATCAGCAATTTAACTATCAATCAACATATGAGCTCACCTGAGTTCCACCTCTTGATCAATTTGTTCCACCTCTCATTCAATCCTCTCCAAAAATCTATAAATTGAGCATTCAATCCCCATTTTCAACAATCACGATAAATCACAAACTTTGAATCTTTGTGTCACTTGCAGGTTGCCAATGCAATATTTGAGAGTCATCATACCACAAAGAAGAGAAGAACAATGGAAGCTACATGCAGTCATGGAATAGGGAGATTTAATTGATTATTTTACATTCCTATTTGCTTGTTTGCATTATTTCATTGTTTGTTTGTTTGAATTCTAATTAGGATAGGGATTCGTGATTTCCCTTTCATCCCTAGTTGATATTACATTTGATGAATTTATGCATGCGACATCTGCAATCACAAAATAAACAATCATCAAATCAGCCTAAAGATGTAACGTGTAATCATGAGTTGGCTTGACCAGATCATTAAAAACAAAAGTGGATCATCAAAAAGATAATAAGATGATGTCACTATGTCACCCCTATCATCCCATACACAATTCATAACACTGCAATCATCGAAAAGCTTCCAGACCAAAAGCTACTCCGCTCATCTTGAATTACCGATTAACTGGTTACGGGTTCATATCCACTTCCAGTTATCAAGATCTACCATTACTGGATAGGAATCTCAAGAAGAGTTGCCATCAATGACAACCCTAAACCATTAATCAAGCATCGATATCTACTAGAAGAGTGCCAATTGCCAACAATCTCCCCCTTTGGCATTGATGGAAACACTCGTGAAAAATGACTAAGTGTTGAAACCTGTACACTGGATCAAAATTACTATCAAAAATTTCTAAGGCTCCCCCTTAAACAAAGAATTCTGAAACCTGTAATATTCTCTATACATTTTTCACCTTTACTCTCCCCCTTTGATAGAAATGCCAAACATGGGGTGATGTCCAAAACTTATATACAGGAATATCTACCAAAGACTTTACAAGTATTTGAAGATATCAGCAAAAATGGTCTTCAAAAATCCTAGGTGGCTATCCCACCCTGTCTTCAAGTTGTCCAAAACTGTGATGAATGCACTGAAAACATATGCATGAATCTCCACATCCTTCAATTCAGATGGAACAGGTTGTCCCATAGCCTTTATACAATCAACCTTATTACTTAACATGGCATCCAATTGAGGGACAATCAAATTTCAGAGCTTACCAACTCTCCTCAAAATTCTATCCTTATCTACATTTAGACTCAATATTTGATCATTGAGAGCCATTACCTACCCTTCTACACTATTGATTAGGGATACATTAGAATCAAAAGATTGTGAAATACTAGCTAGCTTACCTTGACAAATACATATTTGCTTGTCTATGTCTATTGTGAACTTTGGCAAAATAAGACAAGACATATTTTACCGCCTTTTGTCAATGCATCTAAAATAGTCTATAGACCTTTATTCAATATTACTCTATCATCCTCTATCATTTTCGAGAATGTCCACATTCTTACCTCCTTGAATCTATCTAATACTCACTTAGCAGTAGACTTCTCCAAAGAATCAAAATTGGTATTTACATTATTAATCAATTGCAATAATTTACCAGAGGGACTAGAATTAAGATCTAGCTGCAAACTCGGAACCACCTTCTACAAGACATCAATAGACATTAGTTCATAACATTTTTGTCTTCACTCTCTTATTTCACCAGATTATGACTAGCCTGGGCTTGTACTGCAATTGCAAGCATCATCTTCTCAACAAGAGACATTTGTCCAATATCTAGAGGACCATCAAGATTGATTGAGATTTGGGGTAGGGTCCTTGTGCCTTTGATTGAAGGAGTGTCAATTATTGGAATATCAACAAATCCCTTCCCTTTGTCTACCTCTGCATCCTGCACATCTATCTTCTCTGACTCTTTTACCTCATCATCATCCCCTTTACCCTGTGCATCGATGTTGCCACTTGGTACAGTGTCATCCTTTTGAATCTCAAGAACTTCTCCAACACTATCTACCACCAAAGGATTCACACTGATCTCAAGATAAGGTGTTACATTTCCTTGATCTTCCAGATGTCCCTCAGTCTGAGTTTCATCCTTCTAATCACTAGAGACACCTTCCTTAACTTTCAGATGAGAGGTCTGAACTACATCACTATACAAAGGATTGTTCTATATGATTCTTCTCCATATTTCTTCAGTCTCCTTCCTTACCTCTTCAACTCTTCCAATAATCAACTTGTTCAACCTATTCTTGCTTCTGAATTCTTTCTTATTTTCTTCCTGAATGAATCTTTTAGCTTCATCTTGGGAGATATAGGTGCAAACATTGATCAATTCTCCTTCTTTCATTTCCTTATCAATTTTACTAGTTGTTAGCCTCCTTGCATCAATAATGTTATATAGATCCTTAGGTATGCTTCACTCTAGCTCAATCAAGGTTTTACTAAAGTTGTGCAAATATAGAACAACAACTTCCTCAACTTTTCTCTAATCTGCCTCAACTAGATTCTCATAATATGCTCCAATATTCTTCAAATTTTCATTAACAATTATCTCATCAATCAATTGATTTGTTGTCATTGGAGGAATGAATGTATATTTACCTTACAAATTTCTTGTTTCAAGATCCTCGTCCAGTTGAGTTTTGAGCTTCCTTCCCTTTTTGGGTCTTTTGGTAAGGGTAGGTTTAGATTTAGCTTTCTTTCTCTATGAGGCTCCATCAGATTATGGTTTCCTTCAAACTCTTACAAACTCTCCTTTCTTCTTATCCTTTTCTATTTCTTCATCTAATTTAGTCTCAGATGCCACCAGAGATACAACAGCATAAGTTCGTTTGGGCTTCTCCTTTTGCTTCAAAACTCTCCCTTTCTAGACGAGCTCTGTCCTGATGATGGTACTATCAGAGTAGGGTCAGACCTGGTCTCTTTTGGTTTTTCTTTAGAGGGAACTAGTTTAGCCTTGGGCTTCTTGGATTCATCCTTAGCTTTCATCTTAGCATTCTTCTCCCTTGCTTGCTTCACCTCCTCTCTGGTAAATCCCATCCGTAGTGCCACTTCCTCAACCATCTTAGATACTTTTCTCTTCCTTGCAAGTGTTGTGAACTTCTTGTGCAACTCCATTTCCTTCTCCTTAAAGGTGCCAAACTTTGGTTCATTAGGGTTCACTAGTTTGCTCAGAAGGTGTTGAGTATAACCTTCAAGTGTCTGACCATCCACCTTGTAACCCATCGAAAAAATCTAGACTATCCCAGGTTCCACAGCTTCCATGTGACATTGGTCTTTGTCCATCATGAAGCAAATAGTATTCTCACATTTCTCAACAATCTATGTGAGAATCCTTTCTCTGCCTTTCATTCAGCCTTGCAAAGTCTTAAAGAAAATCCATAAAGTTGTTGTTTGATTTTCTCTGTTTCCCAATCTTTGCAAACCTTGTTTGATCTGGGTGGCCACCAATAAATCAAATGCCCATTGCACTCTACCTGTACTAGGAATTTGGTTCATAAAGTACAATGCTAGATAGACAATCAGGGAACCAAAATTAAATGTACATTCTTCTTATTAGATTTTATCTTCTTCAAATTGATCAGGAGATCCTCAAGAAGAACTGAACAAAGATCATACTGAGTGTCCTCTTTCACCTAGAATGTTGCATAAATAGTTGTACTGGAGACAAAACTTATTCTGCTAGACTGATAGACCTTTTACACAATTATCATGGACGCAAATATTACACCATGCTCCCAGATGTCATCAATATTCATTGATCTATTATCAAACTGTTCACTGGTTGCCTTTGTCATAGTTATGTTACCTACCTTCCTCAGATTAGGCTTGTCACCGGTTTGATATAGACATGTGACTGCATGAATGGCTTGCTTGGTGAGCTTGTAGGGCTTGTCTAACCAGATAAATTCATCATGCACATGGATCAAGATATATCTCACCCATTAATCTTCATCGAACATGGGAAAATGCACAAACTATATGAAACCCTTTGTAATGCCTCGCCAGGAGCCCTAAAGGAAAACAACACAACTAGGCAACTAAAGGGTGAAATAATTTTTTTTTAAAGATCAAGTGCATTAATTATAAACATTGCATGTCTAATAACATAGCATAAGACTAACACATGATTTCCTAAGGGTTACCAATGAAGATTAATTGTAGATTCTATTAACACCATGGTTAATCCAATTGTCCATTTAATTAGATAAAGTAAATGCTTAAGTTCAAAACTACACATACATCTAAATTCCATAATGAAAGAATCAAGTATTCCAATGCATTCAATTTTCCATAAATCATTTATACATAAGATCAAAGCAACTAAATTAACATACATTCCACTGACATAATATTACAATATCCATAAATACATGGCTTCCAATAACACCATGGATTACAAAGTTATAATATCAAGGTTACATAAAAGTTTGATACAATGACCACAAGGTCTCAACTGAAGAATGATCACGAACAAGAGCTGGTACATGAACCACAAACCAAGAATCACCAACGAAGCCTTTCCTCACCTAAAGATACAATCCAAAACATCCGATGGGAAGTGGCACTACCACCCGACCATGTGATCCCGAAATGGAACCACCCCACCATGCTAGGAGATAGTAGAAAACCCTCAAGCAAGCAAGGTAAGACAAGTACAAAAGAACTACAAGACTTTGCAAACATCCATGTGACTCAACTCACAAAACACTAGTGACTCTAAGGAGAGAGTGCCATCACATAGCTTGATGGTTACCATGGTAGGCCTCCTAGGTCCCGGCTCTCTGTCCTGGTAACCTCTCCTGGCTTTCGGCTCCAACTAAGTCTCATGTGGACCCTACCAATCCTTTCATGAAGACAAGGTGGTAAGTTTTCCATTCCAGGCCTTCTCGTAACATTATGAGCCCTATACAACCACTACACCTATGCATGAGGTACATTATCTTAATTAATATTTATTTCACTCCCCCCAATATATTATTAGGTTATCACTTTTTAACCGACTTTCAATGAGTTATCCTGTCATCCACTTCGGGCACGACCCCCGCTCGAAAGCCACTCTCTCTCATAGGACAATAACAGGAAAGGTCTCTCTACGAGAACTCTATGGTGAAACAGACAACCATAACTAATCCTGACAAACCTCAGGTGAAGGATACACAATCACTAACCCAAGATTGACCATTTGGACAAAACACCCAATGGATCACATCAATAAGGTTATACAACAACACTTGACCAAGGAGATATAATAACATAGGACACAATGACAACTCAACCAAAATTGCAACGAAATTAAGCTTGACTGTAAACACCATTTACACAAGATCCTAATACATGTAATCTTTCCTTACAATAGCCAAAAGCATAAATAACTTGCAAATAAGGAATTACAGATAATAAGAATTTACAACTATATTAATACAAATAAATCAATTTTGTCATTTGTCCAACAAGGTTAAATCAATCACACAAAAATTAATCTCCTAATGTTTTCAAGCATAAATGTAAAATCTCCAAATTTACAATTTTTTTCTGAAAACACCCAAACTATAATCTAATTACATTCATAAAATATAAATATAACTATAAATTAAATTATATTCATATAATATAATTATATTCATATAATATAATTATATGAATACCTACAAATAATTCACTTATAATTATATTACAGAATATATATTTAACAACTCAGAATTTAATTTCCATAGTATTAAAATAAAGCTAAAATAATATAATACCCATAATAAAAAAATAACTTTTATATATATATATATATATATATATATATATATATATATATATATATAATAAATTAATTACTAAATCACCCAAAATACACAACCCTCGGGCATGAAACCCGAAAGTGCCATGTCAAAGTACGCACATGGGAAAATAAAGAAACCATACCACATGGCCACTCTACACGGTAGCACATGCTACCGCATGGTAGTAGGTGCTACCGCCGATAGCATACTACCAATGGTAGTACTGCTACCGCACTGTAGACGTACTACCCTCGGTAGTTGCTACCTGCCAAATTTATTTTTTTTTTATTATTTTTTTTTAATATTTAACAATAACCCAAAATTTACAATGAATCTCTTAAAAATCATTTTCCAGAATTTAGTTAAACAACTTCTTTTTTTAAGATTTAAATAAGATAATTTCTCCATAACCTATAAAAATGAAATTAATTTAATTAAAAATTAGATCCATTACCATAGTAATTAATAATTACCTAGAGATTACACTAATATTGACAGTACATCCATAGCCAAATATCAAAACTAACCCCCAATAAAAAGGAAATATTCTCTCTGGTAAAAAACCCGTTTTCTTTCAATCTTACAATTTCCATGCCAAAATAAAATCTTGGCAAAATCTGCCATAATAATTTTTCTAATTTCCTCAAAATTAACTTCCTTCCATAAACTAGAAATCAACATCAGGAATGAACTTTAGCCAAGAACAAGAAATAATCAGACAGGATTTTAGATTAAACTAACATCTTAACACACACATTAATCAGAGAGATAAAAGAAATAAAACCATTTTCTTAAAAACAACAATCAAAGAAGCCACCCAACCTAGTATAGCTTTCCTGGAAGAAATCTGTAGAAGAGCCCTAATCTTTTCAGCAAGCTTCCAAATAAATTTCTTCACCTAAATCCCTGACCTGTTTCCTGTCTCCCCAAAAATAATGACCTATTCCTCTTTTTAAACTAAAATTCTAGGTTGAATATCTTTTTCCCAAAAACCTAAATTTAGTAATAAAAGCAATTTTCTTTTCTTTTCTAATTTTTTAATAAAAGATAAGCTAACATGCAATAATTAAAAATCATTATTCTTTCTTTTCCTTTCTCATGCAACTCTAATTAATTTTCTAAATAAAGAAATTAAAGCAATGCTAAATTTTAATGAATTCTTTTATTTATTTAAAATTCTAGGAAACAATAAATGCAATTAATCTAATTTATTTTTCCACTAAAATTTATATAAAATTTATTTCTAATATCATGCAGCTTGCAATCTTAATTTAATAACTTCTTTTAACTAATTAAATTTATAATCTCAATGCATACATAATTCAACTATGAGATAACTCAATAAACTTAATTAATTAATCAAATCCACTAAAACACACAAACTGGACAAATCTCAAGAAAATATAAAAAGATCAAACGACAAAATACGAAGGCCAAACTAACTGACTGGACGACCAATTGATGACACTCACATGAATGTAAATGAGTAAAATAGGGTCAACTACTATCTCCTTCACTTCCATCAAAAAATATAAGGCATGCTTAGACCTGTGAAGCCAGGTGGAGACGATACCTCGTACCTACTTGGTACTTGTACCTGCAATATCCTTCATCACTGAACCACACATGCATATATACAATATAGAAAATGTGACATACACACCAATGAAGGAGAATCACGATGTTCCCTGTCTCATCGAAATGAGTGAAGGAAAATCATCCCCTTGCATCCAATACACTCTCAGACACACAACATATAATTCCACATTGCATAGATAAAGTAAAGTGTCAGTACATAGAAATAATCCATAAAATGCCATAAATCACAAGTATTGAAATACTGCAATAAATTACTCATCTCATATCCAGATAAAGCATGAAATAATGTCATAAAAATCTGAATAACACATCATGGTAATGTATCCACTGAAAGTAAACAATAATAAAATATGAGTCTAATAAGTTCAAATGAGTAGGGTTACTACACCGTTCCTCTGCAGTTGCTCATATTTTGGCTTAAGATTTCCATTCTTGTCCCAGAGGTGTTGGTTGTAAAGTGCCAGAATTGCCTCATTACTGATTTCCTCAATGTTGGAGTGGATATAAGTGTATACACCTAAAAATGGTCTGAAGATAATTAATTAAATAAGCAATTATTTAATTAATCTCCCTCTCCAATTTAATTGAATTCACTAAGCAATTTGATTTAAAATCCCCTTTCATCTACTTATTAATAAATCTAAGGATTTATTTAATAGGTTCATTTCATTTCACCCCTTTAATTAATTAATTCAAATCAATTAATTTCCCTCCACCAAATTCATTTCTTCTAAATCCCTTAATTAATTAAAATAAATCAATTATGAGTTTTTGAGATTAATTATCCTTTTCCTATTATTTGAATTTTTAAATTCAAATTCTCCTAACTTCTACCACTCCTAAACCTAACCATTCCTAAACCTAACCCATTCTACCTACCACCATGTCCCCTTTCATCCAACATATTCTAGAACATTTGTGACACTTGTCACTAAGTGTTCCCTTTCATCTAACTCCTTCTAGAAGCCTCTTGACACTTGTCACCATAGAGATGATAGATGTTCCCTTTAATCCAACCCCCTTTGTCATCCTCCTCCAATTTAACCATTGATATCTTCAAATCAATCTTGATCGCTAATTCTTGCCACATCACCCCTAGCCTTGGAAAATCCTATAAATAGACCTCATTTTGATCAATATGGATCCCATCTCATTCTCATCTTATGCATTGTTATTATAGGCATCTAGCTTATAGTTTATCAGTTTTAACAATGTTATCATGCTCAATTTTAGCTTAAATCCTAGCTTAATCATGCTAGATCAATCATTAATGTAGATTAATCATGCTATTCTTGCTAAGATCATGCATTTTCATCTTTCAAATCCTCCATCTAGGTGTATTCTAGTCACTAGAATATGCATAATCAGATCTGAGAGCATTTTTCAAACTCGCATTTACTAGGAGGCAATAAGTCGATTAGCTATGGTTTTGTCTTTCTTTGATTTAAATCTTCTAACCATGCTTGTAATGATTTATTGAGTGCATTATGTTTGTAGGTACAGGTACACTTCACAGAGCATGACAATAATCTCTTACATCGTTGACATGCAGAACATCGTAGGGCATGGATGTGAAGGCACCATTTGGATCATCCTCGACTAATTTAAATGGGTGCTTCTTGAATTGCGGCCTTTCTCTCTCTGAAACCTCAACTACCAATGGAGTATTAACAAAAGATGATGCCATCTTGAGAAATTTAGGGTTAAGAGTTATTCTGTAAATACCTCTTGCGACTGACGGATGCATAGATACTCTGTCAAATTTTCTTTAAGCTCTTAGATTGTCTCAAATCTTTGATCTCCTTGGAAACAAGTTCGCCTTGCTCATCATCTTCTTCTCTTCGCTCGTAGTGTGAGAGATGATTCACTTTTTCCCTTTTTAACCTTGCAAACCCTAATTTCAAGTTGATATAAATGTATTGATAAGGTTCAATCGGATGCCATGTTTAGCATCAATCAACTCACCAGATGATCTATAAATCCAGATAATCATCTTCAAGCATCTACAACCATGATCGATCATAGATCTCTCCAAAGGGGTTCTACAAGATTTTATGTGAAGATCCCACCCCCTAAGTCCAAATTCCTTAGTTACCAAATGAAGATCATGCACCAGATTCAGGTACAGATCCATTATCCTCTTTATATTCATCTTTTCTGATCCACATCTTCTCATGCTCGTCTCTGATCTCCTCTACCTTTGCCTTGCCTTTATCATCGGGTTTGTTCTTGTCTACCGAAGCACTCTTGTTCACATTTTTGCTTCTGCAATATTTTGCAATGTGACCTATTTTATTACATGCATGACAAACAACATTCTACATAGGTATGAAGTTCATTTGATTTGGTCTCATCCTGCACTGGTTAGAGATATGTCCAAACATCTCACAAGCATAACATCTCTTGTTTTTAAAATTATTCATTACTGCTCTACACATATTTGACTTGTAACCAAAATTATTGCATATGAAGCACTAACCGATAAAGGTAGGACCATTGTTCACATTATTTATTCCATTATTCATCTTACTTCTACATTGACTCACCATATGACCAAATTTATAGCAAGTAAAATATATACCATTGAATTTATGAGCATTAGGTTGTCTTATCGGAGGATTCTTGCTTTTAGGTTTTGCATTGCTTTGTCTAGATCTGGAGGATTCACCTTTCTCAAATCCAAGTCCTCGCATGTCCTTTCCATGTCTCTAACTTTCCAACATCTAATCAAGCTTTGATGAGATAGCATTGAGTTTTTCTTTGTATTCATTTGCAGTAGCAAGTTCATCTCTTAGGGAAATAGTTTGTCTTTCAAGTTCTTGACCATTATTCCTTGATTTGTCAACTCAAGCTTCATCTAATTGTTCTCATAGGTAAGCCTGAAGCATTCATCTACTTTTTCCTTCATTGATTTAGTTAATCTTTCTTCATTCTTCTTTTGTTCTTCAATCTCCTTAGTCAGCTTCATCACAATGGATTGCATCTCATTCTTCAATACAACTTTATCTCTCTCAAGCTTGTCAACTTGTCTTGATTCTCCATGCATTGATCTTCTTTCTCCTTCAGTTTGTCCATCAACTCTTTCCTCTTATCTCTTGAAGTGTCCACTTGATCCTTCAAGTCATTAATGAAGTCTTCAGTTGCATTCAGATTTCTCTTTAAGGTACTAATTTCGTTCCTTGTTGCATCAAGATCCTCAAGTGCCACACTAAGTTGTCTCTGAAAATTGGAATCCATTGATTTAATCTCCCACACCTTCCTCAAGTGGTTAGACTTCCTCGGAGGAACTAGGATCTGATACCAATTGTTGTAATTAAGGAACACTGAGAGGGGGGGTGAATCAGTTTTCTACCGGTTAATAAATTTTCTAACTTAACCTTGAACCACCCGAAGTATAAGCATGAAAGTGAAATGCATAAATACAAAAAAATCAACCATAAAATCATAACACCAGGATTTTTACGTGGAAACCCAAATGGGAAAAAACACAGTGGGATTTGAACCCACAATATTATTTCACTATGGCTAGTAGTAAAACAATATTATAAAACCGAGAATTTACAGGCATTTAGGCACACTAGCTAGAGCTTACAACTCAATTAAAATAAGGGCTACAACCCCGAAAGGCTCATTTCCTTACTAATCAATTAAAATGATGGATTATAATGGATGAACTCCAAAATAGCCTGGATGAGTTCTGGTTAAGTGCAAAACTCTAACTATATCACCTCTTCTAATCTGCTCTATTTTCCGTCTTAGTTAGCTACCAAATCAAGAATATGCATGTGAAACTACGCTACAAAGGATTATCAATAACCACTCACTTGCATACAATCATATCATACACCAAAAAGATCTTCTACGCCGGTCTTATATATCTGCAATCGCAAAATAAACAATTATCAAGTCAGCCTAAAGATGTAATGTGTAATCATGAGTCGGTTTCATCGGGTCATTAAAAACAAAAGCGGATCACCAAAAATATGATAAGGTTATGTCTCTATGTTGACCCTATCATCCCATACATGAGTCATAACACTGCAATGATCGGAAATCTTCTAGACCAAAAGCTACTGTGCTCATCCTAAATTACTGGTTAACTGGTTATTGGTTCATATCCACTTTCAATTATCAAGATCCATGATTTTTGAATAGGAATCTCAAGAAGAGTTGCCATTAATGACAACCCTAAATCATTAATTAGGCATTGATATCCATCAGATGAGTGTCAATTGCCAATATTAGGTTGTCTTACTCAAGACCTTCTAGGTTTGTTCTTCTAATTTGTTGACTTGGGATTGCTTTGCCGAGATATGGAGCTTTCACCTTTCCAAAATCTAAGAAATCGCTTGCCATTTACATCCTTCTGGCTTCCAAGCATCGCATCAAGCTTAGATGAAATAATCTTGAACTTCTTCTTGTACTCATTTGCAGTCACAATTTCATCCCTAAGAATGACAATTTGCCTTTCAAGATCTTCCTCATTGTTTTTGGATTGTTGTAGTTCAAGCTTTAGCTGATCATTCTCACAATTAATTTTGCCACATTCATCCAATCTATATTTCAATAACTGAGTAAGATTATCTTCACTCTTCTTCCTTCCTTCAATCTCCTTGGTCAACCCCATCACAATAGATTCCATCTCATTCTTTAGAGATGCATTTTCTTTTGCAAGTTTCCCACATTCTTCTATCTTTTCCTTTAAGGCTTGACTTGGGTGACCATCTTCCACACTTTTTCTTTCTTTCTCCTTCAGCTTCTCCTAAAGTTCCTTTCTCTTCTCCCTAAACTTATTCAATTGTTCTTTGAATGACTAACTGAAATTCTCAACATCCTTAAGACTTCAATGCAATTCTTGGACTTCAACTTTAGATTAATAAAATCATCTAGTGCAACTAGGAGTTGATGTTTTAGAACACCAAAATCCATTGAATCACCTTCCCAGATCTTCCTCAAGTTGTTGAGATTCCTCCAAGGAATTAGGATCTGATACCAATTTTTGGAATCAAGGAACACTGAGAGGGGGATTGAATCAGTGTTCTGCAATCTTTAACTTTACTTAATGATTTTCTTGGTTCCTAAAATAGGGTTTACACTAATGATTAGTAACCAAACTAATCATTCCACTACCTATGGAGAAGCCAACTCCAATTATCAATAATTTCCTAGGCTTTGACCAACTAACAAGGATATATCAAACCCTTCTACACTTTAGGCTCTGCAAAATGATGGAGGGTGATCCCTTAATGCACTTACAACATCTGCACCATACATGCAAATGGTAATAAAAATCCATCATTAAAAAAAAATAGCAAATAATCTCATAAAAAGGCTCAACAAAGAGGGAGAATACTAAAGAATGACTAATTCTCAGTGATCCTCAACCAACTTTGGAGCATGAGATGGTAGAAAATATACATACCCAATTCCAAATAATAAAGAAAATAAAATAATATATGAGTGTTTAATGTATTAGGGAAATGAAAAGAGCCCTACATAAATCAGTGCTTATCCTAGGGCATAGAGTCAAACAAGAGAAATAAAACATAACTCCTTTAATGAATATAACATAACCAGTAGATCTTTTCTTTATTAATGCCTTAGATTAATAGATCTTCTCTTGCTATTACATAATTCTTCTTATAGATCCCAATTATCTACTCAAAACACTGCAAGTTGTTTGAAACAATTTAATTCTCCCCTTGGAAGAAAGTAGCAAACAACAAACAAATTTCATGGAATCTAAAATGATGAACTCATAACACCCTTGATGCTTTGTATTCAAATGAAAATGAGTACATAATTCTGGAGACAATCCTGCAACATTAAACTCTAAACATATAAAGTGGTTAACATTCATTCACGGAATCACAAATTTACAATCAAGTAGTTTTGTCTATGACCTTCAAATTCTACACTAACTCTATTTACAAACAACTCCCTTCCAAAAGTTCAGAACCCTTACAACAAAGAAGAAATAAAAATAAATAGAAGAGAAGAAGACTTCAAATCTGTTCTAGCTTTGCCACATGTCTTCTTCAATTTTAATCTGCAAATAACACTTGTCCTTTCTCTCCTCTCTGCAACTGAAAATATCCCGAAAATATCCCTTTCCTGATCAGCACTTTTCCACTATAATTCTCCAACAAAAAATATTCCTCTCTTGGTCTCATTCTTGCCTTCTCCCATGAGATGTTTTCCTACGTGATGAAAATATATGCCTTGCTGCACCCTTTACGTTTGCTTGATTGAGAAATATTTCCCTCTCACCTTAAGAACATTTCATGTCTTTCACATGAATACATTTAACCTCCATATGAGAAAATACTTGTTCAGTTTTGGCCTTAATAATAACCTCACAATCATTCATTATTGCATTTCACTTTTCTTATAAAAAATTATTTTCTTTCTCGTGAAAATACTCATCATATGATGAAAATATATGCCTTGCTGAAGATATTTACCCTGTCACTTTTGTGCACTCCTGTGAGTGCATTTCATACAAGTGGAAAATGTATCTTTACTATTCTTGTCATGGGCAATAATATTTCAATTTCACTTTCCCTTTGACTCCAAAGTCTGATGTCCACATGTGCATATTTTACCTCTATTTGCAATTGAAAAATATTTCTTTTCTTTGTGTCTTGATGTGACACCTATTAACTTGCAAAACTTTCACATTCTTTAGCAAAACAAACTTCATCATTTTCTATTTTAATTCATTCGTTAGTTTTCCTTCACTCTACTATGTGAGCATCTTCATTAAAAATTTCACCTGACAAAACATCATGACTTCCTTCTAAGTAAAAATAAAAACCCACTACTTTACCATTTTACCCTCAAAGTAAAAATACTTTCACATTCTAGTGCATACAAACCTATGCCCACTTCATGATTAATTTCAGTTATTAATTCCGTGAATAATTTAACCACATTGATAAAATTTGCACACACATTACACTTTGTTGGTGAAAATTATTTTACTTCTAGCTTACATTTGATTAAATAATTTCTCACTCTTGCTTTATAAAAACTTTTTACCCTAAATAGAAAACCATCAACCAATTGTTAGTAATTACAATTCACCATCCATTATATTTTCTAAATGACATTATTTTTGCCACATGCAAATGTAATTCTCAAAATGAAATTGGTAACCCTCTCTTATCAAATTACTGGTAAAAATGAATATGAACTTGTGAAACATTAATTATCAATTAATGATTTCCCTCTATAACTTCAACAAGAATTCCTTTATCCTTTGATGATTGCAAATGCATTGTTCTAGAACTTCATTTATGTTCTAATGGTTGTCCATACTCTGTTCATTACTCACATGTTGGATGCTGCAACTTCCGACAATCATATCTTTTGATTTCCAATCTTGGTTTTTTTTCTTCCTTTGAGAGTTTTTAGAAAACCTCAACTTTTAAAACATGTCTAGAATCCAGATAAACCCAATTCATATTTTGGGAAATACGAACCAATTTGTGATGAGTATATTTTATATCTAAAAATCTCATTTGCCTAAAGATTTCTAATTTTTTTTATTAAATCTTCATTTAACATTCCTTTCAAATCTTTCCCGCCATGAGATCATATCTCCATGGAATGTTTTGGATTGTTCATTTGCCATTACAATTGCCTAAGAATCTGTAAAAATCCTTCAACAAATTCTCTATGCATATCCTGCAACTATGGTGGCCATGAGACTATAGTGCATTTGAAGGCATTTGGGCAAAGAATTCATAGTACCAATATGTGCTTTCACAATTTTCATTGACTCAGGGGAAACTACAAAATCAACACCCAACTAAATTCCTCAATCGTTCACTACTCATAAGTTCCCGTCTTCATTTTTCATCAAGCCCTTTCATTGCCATGAAAAACTAGGGCAACGTCACGATGTTGCGATGCATAAAGGCTCCCCTTTTTCCAGGCCCACCATACACCTCATTCATTTGAAACAATTATAAAATCATTTAAACATTATTTGACTTAGAAATAATGCATTTAAAATTGTTATATCAAAACATTATTAAATGATTTCTTAAACCAATTTCCCCAAATTACCTCATATGAACTTTTTTTTGCTTTTTGATAAAAGTGGAATATCCACTAAACTTATATATTAATAATAAAGAGTTTACATTAGGTTCAAGCAAGGCATGCCGGCAGGAAAGAACCCGCAGGAAAACCTTCAGTTATAGCCTTTAAAATAGATACAAGTAGATACTACCCTTACAACATATATACTGTCCAGCCATACCCCCTTACCCTCCTATTTCTACAATTTTTACAAGAGTCCTATAGGACAATTCAAAAAATGAAAGTATCCCCAATAGAAGAAGATGAACATGAAGAACTGCCAAGTAGATAAATGAGATAAAATTCCCTGTTAGGTCCATAGCTAATCAACCGAGCAAAAATGAAGCCGTATAACCTTCTAGCCTGCAAAAAACCATTCCAGCAGCTACAAAAAATAACTTTGGTAGTTTTCCAAAAACCAGGAACTAGAGCTCTCATCCGGAGGTTCATGAGATAAGGTCGGAGGTGGAATCACCCTTAGAGGGAACACCACACAAGCAGGAGTAGAGCACAAAAAACCCAAAGTGATTAATGAATGTAATGCCTAAAAGACAACCCAAGCTTTATCCACATACTGATCAAGAGCCAAATACAACAAAAAATACATAGAGGCCCGAGTGTTTTCCATGGAATCACATATCAAACCCATTCATAATTCATAAATTAAATGGTTCGACCAGCCATTAGCCAAAAGCTCATGACAAGGGAGAAAGCCACCATAGTAAAAAGAACCCATATCAAACCAATAACCAGCCAATGCAGGAGAAACCAATGCCCAATTGCATACTGTCGAAAGAACAAACGTGGACACCAAGAGGCGGACCAAGTCCATATCAAGTAAAACATCAAAACAAATAGTAACAAAGAAAGAGAGAAGCTCAGCATAAGAAACTTGAGGACAAACCTATAACCACCGACATCCCAAAAGCCTACAGAATTCAAAATCCACCGTAGGAGTAAATAAATTAAAAACCTTACCAAGCTTGACAAAATTATCCTCATTTTCATTTTCTTCTCCCAATGCACAGGCTTCTAAAACCACTTTGTAAACACCAATTGGTAGACAAGAAGACATTTGCAGTGGGAAGGGCTCTGAAAAAGCCACAAAAAGCATAACATAATCCGCTTTGACAATAACATAAGATAACATATTTGAAAGAGAAACTATCCTAAATTTTCCATAAAGACACTGCAAAATATCCATTTCAAGCATGCTTGATTAAATCAATGCACATGAATTAATAGCCTTCCACTAAAACCCATAAGTGGCTCTCCTGCAAGTAAGGACACCACCTACAAATATGATTATCTCATAAACCAATTCTGTCAGGACTGGACATACACAAGGTGGCCAACAATATGGTACTTACATCAAGGAATAACACCTCAGGAACGTACCAACTATTTAAGAAGTTATAAGCATGCAAAATCTTATTGAAGGACTGAAAATAAAGACTACACAGATCACACATGCTGCCATCCTATAAATCCAATAAATGACGTTATCAATGCCAAATACTCAAAGACAAAAAGTTGTATCAATAACAAATAACAACCTTTATAATGCATCCCACTGCCTTGAACATAATCATAAGGAAATCTCTCCTTGACCTTCGATATAGAAATAATTAAACCTTTTAGATTAACATGCACACTTCAAATAGACTACGAAATCCCTTTTAACCATAGCACCTGGGATATACACCCCGCCATCTAGCTCAAAACAAATTTTAGAACACATCATATGTATGACATAAGCTAACAATTTACACATGTGATGCAAATATAATCTGAGCCGAGAGGAAGATGACATGCATACCTCAAGAAGTAAAAGAGATGGATGATGTGACATAAAATTCCATTACCACATAGTTAAACCACACAGCATAGAGGACACAATCCCACGAATATTAATTCATTGTTTGTTGTGGCAAGTCGAGTCCCATGCGGGCTCGGCTTAAATTTTTTTCACTTTCAGACAATTGAGCTTGGAAATGTTTTAACACCATTGAAGAAATCATCTGGAGAAAATACATGCAAAATTTAGCCATTGGAAATTGATTTTCAACACTTTGCAAAACTGATCAAAACCACCTGTGTACCCCTAGAGACCGCCTTCAAAAATTGCTCAAATGGCCACTTGGTAGGCAAGTAGACTGATATACTGGCAATCACCATGCAGAATGGATTTCCTTGTCGCTTACTGAGTTGCAAACTTTTAATCACCAAAGTTCATTACTTAATTGCTTTTGCATTGTAACCTGCTAGGAACCTCTTCAAACCCGGTTTCAAATCAATTTTGAAAAGGCAATAGATGATATCATATAGATCAAGAAACTAGCACATAGGCTCACCTCACTACAAGGAATCTCAAGGACCAATTGGTTTGCTGAAATGATCATTCAGACTTAAGTTATTAATGCTCAAAGTGCTTTCTTGAAAGACATTGCACTGTACCAAGTATAGAAAACAACAATTTGCAAAAGATTTGGCTTTGGCAAACAAGTCAAATGAAATCATGGGAACATGAAAATGGGCAAGGCAATACTCAAATTTGTAGGGAACATAGGGGAACAACAATTTCCTCATGACAATCAACAGTGTACAAGATATAAGCCTACAAAATAAGCTACTCAGACTTTTCAGAAAATGTGCCCCTGTTGAACCTTTGTTGACCCCTCAAATCAAGTGCCTCGAAAACTCATCCAATCCAATTTTGGGAAGCTGCCACTTAATCAATATGATCTCAAATAAGTTTTCAATAACTCCTCCAAGTGATTGTTCATGAAACACAATGGGCTTCAAATTATAGCTCTTTAAAGTGAGCTACTTAGACTGAAATAACAATTGTTATTCTAAAAGCTACAAGTGAATTTACTTAACTTGAGGCCTCAAAATTTTGCAAATTTTGTCAGTCCTAACAGTGGTTCTAGTTGGGGATGTATGCCTCATGTAGGCATAGCAAGATTCCAAGTCTCTAGTAGAAGCAAACCATGTGTACAGTCCATTGGGCTCCTCTTCTAGCTGAAAAAGAGTCAAACCATCTCTTTAATTGGTGGCCCCAGGCCACCAAAAATGAAGTACCAATACTTACCTTTGTCAAAAATCTGATTCTCATCACATTACACTATGACTATTTTGAAAGTATCACTAGCATATATCTGATCATACTCACCAAAATTGACATCTTCCATCATTTCATCAAGGTCATTTATCTCAACCCATTCTTTATCAATATGAACTTTGTCATCAGGAATCATTTTAAACAATTTGAATTTATATGACAAACATTGCCACATTCATTTTCTAAAATAGGAAAATGTTGAAAACAACATTCTCCAAAATTCAATCCCATATAATGTCTCATGATAACCCCATCAAACTGGAGAGAGAAATGGAAAACTTCATATTCTAATATGCAACTGGTATCATGAATTCTGATTTTTTTATTTGTTTGCATCTTTATCATGCACTCATCATTTTAACCTTTTTGCAAATTTGGTAAGGAACTATCATAAGCATCAAAGGAAAAGTTCTCATATTCTGGCTCGGATTGCATAGGCAGCATATCATAGTTGCAAAAACTCATAGTTGAACCTTTTAGATTGTCATTTTTATTGGAAATTTTAATGTGTTCCAAGCATTAAATATCTATGTCATCAGCACTAGCATTGCACATAAAAACATCAAACTCATATTTCACAATGTAATATGTCATTATTTTCATATTATTATCATCTGCAACTGAGCACCCACATCCCAAGTCACTCACCATAGTAGCAGTTGATTCATAAATGTCCATATCTAAAACATTAGTGTCTGAAAACCATTCTAAATCACTAATCCCTTTGATGGATATTCTCACTGATTCCATCTCAATCTCAATTAGATTACTTGGAGTAGCAAAGTGAAAATCCCCTTCATTTGCTTCATAATTTTGGGCATTATGGAAGAACTCCACAATTTCATATTCAACATCAACAATTGTATCATCAGTATATAAATTACTTTCATGCTCATTAGTTAAAAATACCTCTAAATTAGATTTAGAAAATTTTCACAAATGCTAGAGTAGCAAGTACCATTGCATTCTTGTTCACTTTCAAGTAGAAGCATTCTTTCAACGTCATCAACATTCCTGAACTCTTCACTTGAACTACATTTATTGTATGGTTGATCCATATCTTTTCTTATTATAACATCTTTGTTATTTGCAACCCTATTTGTCTTTTCCTCAATTAGTGCTTGTGTATGCATTATGTAATTAGCAAGGGCTACTAACTGTTAATTCAAAATATGAGATTCAATCTGATCCACTACATGAAGAGTTGTTTGTAATGGGATAGCTGGTGCATAGCTACTTGTAATATTAATTTTAGGCACACATAACTCAACTAACTCTTCATACACATTACTTTGGATAAGTTCATGTGGCATAAGCACAAGATGAAGCATACTTTCTTCATTGGAACACATCGTGCAAATTTCTAGCTCAAAATCACTATCAACCAAAAATGGTGGCATCTCATCATCACACATAACTAATTCCTGAGAGAAAGAATCTATGTCATTGAAATCTTGCACACTAGCATTGTCTTCATTAGATGTACAACTTTCCAATTCTTCATACATGCTGCTAGATTCATCTGAGCCATAAGACTATTGATGGACCTTTTGTGTGACATCCTTATTATAACAACTAATACTTCTATCATATGGTGTAGCAACAGAAATTATCTCCATCTCTATATCAGTTGTATCGCATAATTTCTCACTAACCTTCTCTTCATTAACATGAGGAATAACAACTATTTGGGACAAGTTCTCTTCGCTCACATTTTTGTTTGAATCATAAGTCATAACATGGTTAGTGTAATCAACAAGGATGTAGACGCTTTGACATTGATCTTCACTTCTTGACTCACACCTTTCTTCAACATCTGGTATCTTAGGACAACAAACTCTTGCAGATAGATAACTCCTAGGGATTCCATATTTCAACTTGTTCTCAATATACATTATTGTCCTATAAGCCTGATTTTAGGATCCTTGTCTCTCAACAAATAGCTCATTTCTTCATCAAATGCAACTAAGTAAACAACTAAACACATTGTCATTTGGTCTATAGTTGCTAGGTATGCCACTTAATGGTCTTGCAAATATGAGATTGAAAGTAGGGACCAACTCATCTTCTTCCTTTTGAATGTCCATGAATATTTTTTATAATTGAACTTGGATTAACTCTTTCACCAAATTGTTCCATGAAAACTACATTAAGTTCATCCCATGAAGAGATAGAACATGCTAGAAAATATGAAAACCAATCTCTAGCATCTTCTTTTAGAGATTGAATAGAAAGCTTCATGAAAACATCTTCCTGGCCTATCTCAAGATCTCCCATCAAATCAGAAAACTCTTGCGGATGTTGACATGTTGATTCTCAACTTTTCCCATTGAAAATGTTCCCTAACATTAGCAGGAATAAGGTTTGGGAAACCTTGAATACCATTAAAACAATGGTTTATATCTTTCCATAGAGAAAATTCTGCTATGACTTGACAAGGGCTACATACTTTGTGTATTGACATTTGATATCTCATAGGAATGTGCAGGCAAATAATACATCTCCTTATAAATTTCAAGTATCAACTCTACACTTGATCATTCATTTGCCTATTTCTTGCTTTTATCACAATCTTAAGATATTATAATGCATAACTCAAACATACTTGATTCAACTTAATACACAATCTGAAAATTATATCTCAAAAGCATGTAGATTACTTATTATCATTCCCTTTCTTAGTGCTTAACTCACTTAATAGGGAAAAAAAATTTACAAATGACTTTCATGGAAATATATTTGGCTCATGAAAATCATAATACCTAGAAGTGTTGTAGTGGTTACAAATCAGCTTTCTGGTTTGAAATATTGGTAGATCTGAAGCTATCTTCACATCTTCACTAGGTTGTTTGGTACAGTCACCACCTCTTCGTAGAGGAAATTTTTTTTGAACATTTGGAATTTCTTCACGGGTCAAATTTGTTCAAAACCAACACTGCAACACCTCCTTATCCAACAATATGACATCATATGGATTCCTTCCTCAACTTGTCAGGGTACTTCATCACAAGAGCTCAAATCTGCTTCATCTCTATTGTAAATTCTTTGGTCCTTCTTAGTTCTTCTTCAAATAATGCACACTGGTGTAGAGATCTTAGAGTTGCCACTCACAATTTGTGAGGTATTATGAAATAATCATGTAATATGGATAAATATTGACAGAACTTACATTGAAATATGAATGACAATAGATTCTCAGGCAACATTCATGAGAATTGACTCACTTGACAAGGAACTGGAACATTACAAGATTGTGACTGTGCAATCCCCAACAGAGTCATCATTTTGTTGGTTCCTTAAATAGGGTTTACACTAATGACTAGTAACCAAGCTGATCATTCCACTACCTATGGAGAAGCCAACTCCAATTATCAGTAATTTCCTAGGCTTTGACCAACTAACAAGGATATATCAAACCCTTCTACACTTTAGGCTCTACAAATTGACGGAGGGTAATCCCTTAATGCACTTACAACATTTGCACCATACATGCAAATGGCAATAAAAATCTAGCATTAAAAAAACAACTAAAAATATCATAAAAAGGCTCAACAAAGAGGGAGAATGCTAAATAATGGCTAATTCTTAGTAATCCTTAACCATCTTTGGAGCATGAGATTGCATAAAATACACAGATCCACTTCCAAATAACAAAGCAAATAAAGTAATATATGAGTGTTTAATGTATTCTGGAAATTAAAAGAGCCCTTCATAGATCAGTGCTTATCCTAGGCCATAGAGTCAAACAAGAGAAAGCAAACATAACTCCCTTAGTGAATATAAAATAACTACTAGATTTTTTCTTTTTTAATGCCTTACATTAATAAATCTGCTCTTTCTATTACAAAATTCTTCTTATAGATCTCAATTATCTACTCAAAACACTACAAGCTGCTTGAAACAATTTAATTCTCCCCTTGGAAGAAAGTAGCAAACAACAAACAGATTTCATGAAATCTAAAATGATGAACTCAAAATACCCTTGATGCTTTGTATTCAAATGAAAATGAGTACATAATTCTAGAGACAATCCTGCAACATTAAACTCTAAACATATAAACTGGTTAACATTCATTCATGGAATCACAAATTTATAGTCAAGTAGTTTTATCTATGACCTTCAGATTCGACACTAACTCTATTTACAAACAACTCCCTTCCAAAATTTCAGAACCCTTACAACAAAGAAGAAATAAGAATAAATAGAAGAGAAGACTTTAGATCTATTCCAGCTTTTCCACATGTCTTTTTCAATTTTAATATGCAAATAACACCTACCCTTTCTCTCCTCTCTCTGCAACTGAAAATATCCCTTGCCTGATCAACACTTTTCCACTATGAGTCTCCAATAGAAAATATTCCTCTTTTGGTCTCATTCTTGCCTTCTCCCATGAGATATTTTCCTACCCGATGAAAATATCTGCCTTGTTGCACCCTTTACATTTGCTTGAAAAGAAATATTTCCCTCACACCTTAAGAATATTTCATGTCTTTCACGTGAATACATTTCACCTCTATATGAGAAAAGACTTTTTCACTTTTGGCCTTAAAAATAACCTCACAATCATTCATTATTGCATTTCACTTTCCATATGAAAATTTCTTTTCTTTCTTGTGAAAATGCTCATCATATGATGAAAATATATTTCACACAAGTGGAAAATGTATCTTTACTACTCTTAGCATGGTCAATAATATTTCAATTTCACTTTCCCTTTGACTCCAAAGTCTGATGTCCACCTGTCCATATTTTGCCTTCACTCTACTATGTGAGCATCTTCATTAAAAATTTCACTTGACAAAACATTATGACTTCTTTCTGAGTAAAAATAAAAACCCATTATTTTACCATTTTACCCTCAAAGTGAAAATACTTTCACATTTTGGTGCATACAAACCTATGCCCACTTCATGATTAATTTCAGCTATTAATCCCCTGAATAATTTAACCACATCGATGAAATTTGCACACACTTCACTTTGCTGGTGAAAATTCTTTTACTTCTAGCTTACATTTGATTAAATAAATTTTCACTCTTGCTTTATAAAAAACTTTTTACCCTGAATAGAAAACCATCAACCAATTGTTAGTAATTACAATTCAACATCCATCATATTAGTAATTACAATTCACCATCCGTCATATTTTCTGAATGACATTTTTGCCACATGCTAAAGTAATTCTCAAAATGAAAATTGTAACCCTCTCTTATCAAACTTCTGGTAAAATTGAATCTGAACTTGTGAAACATTAATTATCAATTAATTGTTTCCCTCTATAACTTATTCCATTTATAACTTTTGCAAAACTTCCTTTATCCTTTGATGATTGCAAATTCATTGTTATAGAACTTCATTTATGTTCTAATGGTTGTCCATACTCTGTTCATTACTCACATGCTGGATGCTGCAACTTCTGACAATCATATCTTTTGATTTCCAATCTGGGCTTTTCTGATCCTTTGAGAGTTTTTATAAAACCTAGAGTTTTAAATAATAACCAGAATCCAGATAAACCTACTTCATATTTTGGGAAATACGAGCCAATTCGTGACAAACATATTTTATATTTGAAAATCTCATTTGCCTTAAGATTTCTAATTTTTTTAATTAAATCTTCATTTAACATTCCTTGCAAATCTTTCCTGCCATGACATCAAATCTCCATGAAATGTTTTTTATTGTTCACTTGCCATTACATTTTCTTGAGAATCTATAAAACTCATGCAACAAATTCTCTATGAATATCCTGCAACTATGGTGACCATGAGACTATAGTGCATTTGAAGGCATTTGGGGAAATAATTCATAGTACCAATCTGTGCTTTCACAATTTTCATTGACACAAGGGAGACTACAACTACAACACTCAACTAAATTCCTCAATTTTTTGATGCTCATAAGTTGCCGCCTTCATTTTTCATCGAGCCCTTTCCTTTCCATGAAAAACTAGGGCAACGTCATGATTCATAAAGGCTCCCCTTTTCCCAATCACACGATCAGGAGATTGCAAAGATTTGCAAGGCGTTTAATTTCAAAATGAAAAGCAAAACTTTAATTTCTTTTTAAAAAATTTCATCGCTCCTTACAGCATTTGATTTTGAAATTTTATTTAGGGGCCCACCATACACCTCATTCATTTGAAATCATTATTAATGATTTAAACAATATTTGAATCACAAATAATGCATTTAATAATGTTATATCAAAACATTATTAAATGATTTCTTAAAACAATTTCCCCAAATTACCTCATATGAACTATTATTTAAATCATAATAATGATTTAAATAATAAAATATTTCCACTAATCCCATGAATATTAATTCATTGTTTGACACAGTAAGTTGAGTCCCATGTAGGCCCGACTTTAAAAAAAATCAATTTCAAACAACTGAGCCCTGTAAATGTTTTAACACCACTGAAGAAATTTTCTGGAGAAAATACATGCAAAATTTAGTCACTAAAAATTGATTTTCAACACTTTACAAAACTGATCAAAACCACCTATGTACCCCTAGAGACCGCCTTCAAAAGCTGCTCAAATGGCCACTTGAGACCATGCCAGTTGACAGGCAAGTAGACTGATACACTGGCAATCACCCTACAGAATGGATTTCCTTGACACTTACTAAGTTGCAATATTTTAATCACCAAAGTATATTTCTTAACTATTTTTGCACTGTAACCTGCCAGGAACCTCTTCAAACCCGGTTTCAAATCAATTCTGAAAAGGCAATAGATGATATCATATAGATCTAGAAACTGGCACATAGGCTCATCTTACTACAAGGAATCTCATGGACCAATTGGTTTGATGAAATGATCATCCAGGCATAAGTTATTAATAGTCGAAGTGAGCCTCCTTGAAACACATTGCACTATACAAAGTGCAGAAAATAACAATTTGCAAAAGATTTGGCTTTGGCAAACAGGTCAAATGAAATCATGGGAACGTGAAAATGGGTAGGGTTGTACTCAAATTTGTAGGTAACATAGGGGAACAATAATTTATTCATGACAATCAACAGGGTACAAGATATAAGCCTCCAAAGTAGGCTACTTGGACTTTTCAGAAAATGTGCACCTGTTGAACCTTTGTTGACCCCTCAAATCAAGTACCTCAGAAACTAATCCAATCTACTTTTGGGAAGCTCCCACTTGATCAATATGATCTCAAATAAGTGTTCAATACCTCCTCCAAGTTATTGTTCATGAAACACAATGGGCTTCAAATTATAGCTCTCTAAAGTGAGCTACTTAGACTGAAATAATAGTTGTTATTTTGAAAGCTACAAGTGAATTTACTTAACTTGAGGCCTCAAATTTTTGCAAATTTTGGCAGTCCTAATATGTTCATTCAACCACTTAATGCATATGAACAAAATAAAGATGCAAGAACATAAAGCAAATAACCACAACACCTTAACACCAAGATATGTGTATGTGGAAACCCGGTTAAGGGAAAAACCACGGTGGGGATGAACTCACAATATAAATATACTCTGCAGAAGTATAGAAATATTACAATGGGGAATGCACATGCATTTAGGCACACTACCTAGAGCTCACTACTCAAACAAAGAAGGCTCATTGCCTGTAAAATAATTAAAAATGATCACTGAAGCATTTGAGCTAAAAGGTAGCGTCTACAAATGCCTGATAGTAGTTCTGGTTAAGCATAATAATCACACTTTACACACTTATCTCACTCTACTCTATTTCATTGTTCTGTCACAAATCCAGAGCATAGATCTTTGTCCTGCACAAGTGGAACTATGCATAATCAATTACACAACACTTTCCATATCCAAAATGATCAATTAAATCGATCTTATATATCCACAACATAAAATCATATCAGCTACATGTCGACTCAAGAACATTTAACATATTCCCCAAATGTGTATGAATTGTTGGCTAAATCCAATCTCAAATACTTATGCGAACTAAAAATAATTATCCACACACTTCCCAAATGTCAGCTAAACATCCTCAAACACAAAAATAATCACCAAAAATTCTCCATCAAATCCGCACAATGATCAATTATACAAGTCGGCCATACTACACTATTCAACTGGCCAAAAATTGATTACCTAATCTTCTAACTTGCACAACAATTATGACTAGAGACTAAAATCATGGAATAAGATCCGCACAATGATCAATTATACAAGTCGGCCATACTACACTATTGAACTAGCCAAAAACTGATATACCGGATCTTCTAACTTGCACAACAATTATGACCAAAGACTAAAATCATGGAATACGATACCCTAGATACCTATCAAGTTTCCCTTAGCTCCGCAACACAAAATATTCAACTAAAATGAAACACAAACCAAAATACTGAACTCTGTCGGATGCTTTGTTCTAACTTACCAAACTTAACCAAATCTTCACTCAAGACCGGAATAAGAAAATCATGCAGTGCGGATGGAATCACAAACTTGGGTTACCATTAATGACAACATTAGATGACCTGTGTCGTGTCTCTTGCCAACAGTTGAACATTTTCTTCCTCATTCTTGGAGTAAATGATTATATCATCCAAGAACACTAAGATGAACTTATCTAGATAGTCCCTAAACACATTGTTCATCAAGTTCATAAATGCGGCTAGGGGACTGGTCAGTCCAAAATGTAAGACTCTGAAGTCATAATGCCCGTATTTGGTTCTAAATGTTGTTTTATGTATATCTTCTTCCTTAAGCCTCAACTGGTGATATCTAGACCTAAGATCAATCTTAGAAAACATTGTCACCCCATGGATTTGATCAAAAGATCATCTATATGTGGAAATGGATACTTGTTCTTTATCATTTCCTTATTAAGCATACGATAATCAATGCACAATTATAGAGTTCCATATTTGTTCTTGACGAAGATAATTGGAGCTACCCATTGTGACAATGGGCCTAATTAGACCCTTATTCAATATTTAGATTGCAATTTCACCTTTAATTCCATCAACTCTATAGTATTCATTCTATAAGGAACCTTGGAGATTGGTACCGACCCGGGCACAAGATCTATGGAGAAGTTGAAAACTCTCTTTGGAGGCATTCCTAGAAGTTCTTTTGGAAATACATTATGATAATCTTGTAGGAATAGATATTCTAGGAATGGTTTCTTTTGTTCTTCAAGTTGCTCTACATCCATCCCCTAGATTAAAGGAGAATCACTAAAAAGTAGATCATCTAAGACATAGGTTTCAGAAATCTCCTCAGTATTCTTCATTTTAATCATAAAGATTTGGAATCCTCTTCACTCTACTCTTTTTAATTGCATTGCCAATAGCTGTCTCAACTTGACTTCTGCTTGAATTCCCTTCAGAAACACTTTGTTCCCCAAATCATCCAAACATTTTATTTCCTTGGTGAACAATATACCTTAGCCATATGCCTCCATAACAATTTCATCCCAAGGACCACATCATATGACCCTAAGAGGGCTACATAGAGGTTTACTTCGGTCAAGAATATGGAAATATATTGCAATACCTCTTGAATTTTTAAATCCATCTCATCATCCCCTACATCTAAAGAGGAAAATAGTGAAGAGAAGAACCTAACAGCTTCATCCTAAATCTATTTCTTTTATGTGATGATTTCCCCATAACCAATTATTTGTTGTATTAGTATAAAAAATAATAGAAATAGGGACTCCAAAAAGTGTACCTTAAGTCTCAATGGGAGTGATTTGGTATTCTGCTTGATGATTGTCGAGAGCGACATGGATTTTTTGCTAGAAGACTTCATATGACTCGATAGTGATTTATCCCATGCTGGAGCACCCTAGTTATTGTTTGGACACTAGTTAGCATAGTGTTCACTACCACAATAAAAATACCCCTAGAGGTCCTGATTTCTCAACAACCTTACCCCCATTGTCACCATTGTTTTTCCCATTATAGCTCCCTTTCTTCCCATTTTAACCTTCATTATGTTTTCTCTTGAAACTTTTAACTTCCTTTTCAAATTAAAATTGGACTTTTTCCACTTTTTCTTAAAAGATTGATTAGAGTGGAACTAGTTATATTTCTTGAAACTTTTCTCATGTTGTGTGGCCATAGACCTTAGAAATTTCTCTTGCTTAATGACTTTCTCGTTTACTTGGTTCATAGTTGTTGGACCCAAAACATCCACATGACCTCCAAATGGGTGTTAAAACCCATAAATAAACTTCCTTACTGTAAGCCTCTCATCTTCTTGAATCTAAGGCACATATTTAATCAAGTTGGTGAATTTCTCCTAGTATTCAATCACTGACATATTTCCTTGAGTAAAATTTTAGAAGCCAGCCAACTTCCGATCGAAGAATAACTAGGTAGCCACCTCTATCAAAAAATAACCACAAATTGATCCCAAGTCAGGGCCATGGTTTTAGTTCCCAATTCTACCTTCTTATTCATCCACCATGTGAATGGTTATGCTAAAACTTGGAAGGCTCCCTATAGGATTTTGCCAAGATCAAGGGCACAATGAAAAGAATAAAAAGAGAGACAATAGAATGAGAAGAACAAATTGTATTCTCATCAATATGAAAAATGATCAACTAGATTAACCAATACAATGAATATAGGCCTACTTATATAGGCAAGGCCATATGGATGTACAAGCACACAATCATGACATGTGGCTCAATGAGAAAAACAAGGGTAGGTAAGAAATATTAGGGGTAGGTAGGAGAAATAATATAATATTCCACAAGAGGTGGATGAACCACCGAATGTGGAGTGTAACAACAAAACAAGACCACAAAAGGTGGAATTTCTCCTACAAGCTCTATCCCTATGTGCACACTTCCCTAAGTGTCTCAAATCCAAACTACGAAGAGATGCATTATCCTAAGTTAACTTAAGTAAAGTGTAATAATATCCATAATGAATATTTATTTACACCAACACTCCCCCTTAAGTGCAACTTAGGGGAATGAAGACTCAAGTCAACAATGCAAGATGGGTCCTAACTACTAGGCCATGATAGGTACCCATGTACAATATGCAAATGCAAGCAAAACTATGCAAGGAAATCTCTCACAAATGGAGAAAGAGAGAAAACCTAGTGGGAAGAGACTCCCCCCCAAAAGAGAGATGAAAGTACAAAAGACTCTCAAAGAAGAAGGACAAAACCTCAAAGAGGAAAAAGTTCCCCCGATGAGAGAGGAAGGAGAAGTCAACTGACCCCCCCTAATGACACATCCCGCACTCCCAAGAGAGCTCGCAATTGCTGGAACTTACTCTTGGTGAAAGGTTTGGTGAATATGTCAGCAACCTGCTCCACTATAGGACAATACTACAAATCAATGACCTACTACTGAATCAGCTCTCAGATATAGTGCATGTGAATCTCAATGTGTTTGGTCTGCTGGTGCTGGACCAGGTTCTTCAAGATTGCAATAGCACTCTGATTGTCGCAATGTAGAATTGTTGGCTATGGAGTGGTGAACCCAAACTCTGTGAGAATTTGCTAGAGCCAAATGGTCTCAGTCGCTACGTTAACAGTGCCTCGATACTCAGCCTCAGTCGAAGAGAGAGCAATAGAATGTTGCTTCTTGCTCTGCCAACAAATGGAGCCTGAACCAAGGTGAAAACTATAACCAGAAGTAGACTTTCGATCATCAAGATTGCCAGCCCAATCAGAGTCTGTGTAACCAACCAAGCAAAGTCTTGTGCCTGCTGCATAGTGAACCCCATAGTGATGTGTACCCTGGATGTAATGAAGGATGCATTTGGTGGCTTTCCAATGAAGCTCATGTGGTTCCTGCATGAAGTGGGAAACCATGCCAATTGCAAATGAAATATCAAGGCATGTATGGGTCAAGTAGATGAGACTACCCACAAGTTGACGATACAAACTGCCATTAACTAGTGGAGAAGAACACTGAGCCTCAAGCTTGACTCCTGAACGAAAGGGAGTTGGGGCAGGCTTACAATCAGTCATATGAAAGCAAGCAAGTAAATCAAGAGCATAGTTGGGCTGCGATAGTGTAATCCCAGAAGGTGACTGTGAAATCTCTATCCTGAGAAAGTAGTACAAAAGACCCAAGTCAATCATAGCAAATTGGTCACACAAAGCAGATTTGACCCTGCTAATGATGGATGCGGTACTCCCTATAATGATCAAGTCATCAACATAGAGCACAAGTATCAAGTGAGAGTCATCCTATCGCAAAATGTAGACATTCGGATCAGAATTACACCTAGTGAATCCTGCGGAGAGAAGAAAGGAATCCATCTTGGCATACCAGGGCCTACTTAAGGCCATAGAGAGATTTCCTTAGTCTGCAAACCAAGGAAGTATCCTGGATGAAACCCTATGGCTGCTCCAAATAAATCTCCTCATCAAGATCACCATGAAGAAAAGCACTCTTCACATCCATCTGATGTACAGCCCAACCATGACCTACAACAATAGCAAGTGTCGAGCAAATCGAGTTCATCTTAGCTACAGGCACAAAGGTCTCAGTATAGTCAACACCCACAACCTAAGAGAAACCTTTCACAACAAGCCGAGCCTTGTACTTATCCACACTACCATCCACTGCAAACTTGGTCTGATAGATCCACTTACATCGAACCATCTTTCTCCCCTTAGGGAGATGGACTAAATCCCACGTGTTGTTCCTCATCAAGGAGCTATACTCCTCCTCCATAGCTTGGTCCCACTCAGGAACCCCTAATGCTTCCCTAAATGTTTGTGGATCAGAAGTGGTAGAAATGAATGCATATGGAAGATCCTGATGTTGTGATCAAGTTCTCCATGTATCTGAAGGATCCCCAACAAGAGAACCTACAGACTCAAGTGTCTGTCGAGCCCAACGAGGTCTAGGTGGAGGTGGAGAACGAGGCTCCTCAACTACAAGTGGACCCTACGGAGGTGTAACCCTGCGAGTCAGAGTTGAAGGAGTCTTGTCATCTGAATCACTAGCATCACTATCCACAATAGAGGAAGGTGGAGGAGGTAGAGAGGCTAAGCTAGGAGAGCTTTCCTCAAAGTGAACAGTCCTCTCAATGAACCCCTCATGTGTCTTAGGATCCATCAGTCTATATGCCTTAACACCCTCAAGATATCCAACAAATATGCAACGCTGACTCTGAGGTTCCAATGCCTTGTGTTTCTGCGGAGGTATGCAAGCCCACGCTAGACACTCAAAGACTCTGAAATGTCTCACAATCGGTTTCCTACTAGCCCAAGCTTCAAAAGGAGTAATACCTTGCAAAGCTTTGTGAGGAACCTGATTTTGGATGTGTGTGGCACAATTGATAGCCTCTGCCCAAAAGGCGGGATCAAGAGAATGTGCATGTATCATACAGCTAGCCATTTCTTTGAGAGTTCTATTCTTGCATTCTACAACTCCGTTCTGTTGTGGAGTGTATGCAATAGAATGTTGAAGATCAATTCCCTCAAGTGTACAAAAATCCTCAATTCTCTTGTTCACATATTCCCTTCCATTATCTGTATGAAGAATCTTGACCACTTTCCCGGATTGCTTCTCCACACGAGTCTTGAAGTCCTGAAACCTGTCAAATACTTCACTCTTACGAATGAGAAAGTAGACCCCAGTGAAGCGAGAGTAGTCATCAATGAAGGTGAGGACATAGTGGGCCTTGCTAAATTAATGTGCTGGAAGTGGACCTGCTACATCATTGTGAACAAGTTGAAGAACTTCCGAAGCTCTCCAAGCTTTCCCCTTATCAAACTTCTCCTTAGGATGCTTGCCCATGGAACAACCTGGACATACACCCTCTGAAAAACTGATTCGAGGTAGACCTATGACCATGTCTTTAGTGTTGAGCTGCTGAAGATAGCAATAGCTGAGGTGACCAAACCGCTCATGCCATAGCTTACTTTCAAAATTTGAATGAGTAAGCAAGGCCCTAGAAGGTGAACTTGGCACAAAGTGGGAGAATTAATAAAGCCTTGAGTTGTCATTGACTTGTCCCACTGCTACCAAGGCATCATCATCAAGTTCCTTTACCACAACTGAATTTGGTGTAAACTCAACCTTTTTTTGATTCCCATAGTGAGTGATTTGGTAGATGGAGAGAAGGTTGGTAGACAAGTGAGGAACATAGAGAACATTCTCAAAAGTTCCATCATCCATGTCAGTTGAACCTTTCACTTCAACCTCTACTTGTGTATCATCACCTATGTAAATGTGAGGTACCTTAGATGGCTCCAATGAAGAAAATTGCCCCTTTATAGAACCCATGTGATATGAGGCACCCGAGTCAAGTATCCATTGCTGTGAAGAACCTGTTGTAGCAACAAATGCTTTCCCTTTTCCCTTAGAATGTGAGGAAGAGGAAGAAGATGAATCCTTCTTTGTGTAGGCGGATGGCAAGTTGATGTTGTTTTTCTTAAGAAGATTAGTTAACTCATCAGCTTGCTTTGCGTGGCATCAATGCTCATCATGACCATACTTCTTGGAATATGCACAAGTTGGTTTATCCTTCTTAGGTGGTGTCCCCTTCTTGGAAGAGGATGAAAAATCGCCCTATGATGGAGAGGATGATTATCCTTTTTCTTGTTGTGGCTTAGACTTGGAGTGCTTTTTCTTCTTGTTGGAATCTTTGCCTTGACTTCCTTGATTCCCTTGATTAGCCACCAAAGCCTTGGACTCTGAAGACTTGAGAAGCCCCATGTTCAACAACTTAGATTGTTCTAATATCAACATTTCTGTGAAAGCATCAAATGAAGGCATAACATAGGAACTCCCCACTATCAAACAATGAGTTTGGAAGCTAGACACAAATGTTGCATATTCTGGTGCAAGCTTGTCCAACAAGTTGAATATCAATTGAGCATCCTTTTTGTCAATTCCACAATCCTTAAGCTTTGCTCTTAGCTCATTTTCTTTGGTGACATAATCTTGGATTGTATCAAAATTCTTGGGATCCAAGTTGGTGAGCTCATTGTCAATTTTGTAACCTCTGATTTCATCAACTTGACCATACTATTTCTGAAACATATCCCAAGCCTCTTTTATTGTTGTACACTTCTCAATGTGAAAAATGAGGTCATCTGATACATACTAGCACAAAGTTCCAAGAGCCATGCAATTCTTAGTGAGCCATTCTAACTAAGCATTAGGATCAGCCTTAGGATTAGGTGGTGGTGCTATTGTTCCATCTATGTAATGCGTGAGACCTTTTTCCATTAATTTGCTTCATACTTTAATTTTCCATGATGCATAATTATGTGGAGTTAAAGGTGGAAATTTATGAGGACTTATTGCAACAAAAAATGAAAGAGCACAAGTAAAGAGAGGCACAATCACATAAGACACCCCCCCAAATTCACTCAATCAAAGAACCCCCTCAAAAGTGATGATTTGGCACTTTATACTTAGTGCATATACAATGGGCCACTTGCAAAAAATGACAAAGTTGGCTTCTGATTTCAATTTTACAACTGCCTCAATAAGGCCAAAAGAGACTCAAACTAATAATGTAAGAGATCTAAACTAAGATCCAAGCAAATTACAAATACCAAATAGGCCAAATAAGACCAATATCTGAAAGTACAACTTCTACTCAAAATATCTAAAATCTGATCATATATTATGAAAGTAGACAAAATAACATGCACTTTCAAAAAAAATGGCACCTGAAAAGGAGGTTGTATGAGCTCAAATGAGGCCTTTGAAGTTGCAGAATTGGGGATTGGATAGGTACAGCTGAGAGAATTTGAAAATTTTGGAAAACCTATGCACCAAAACCAGAAAATAACCACACCACTATGAAGAGCATGAAAAATTAGCCCAAATAAAAAAAAAATGCACCCAAAAAGGAGAAAATTGAGCAAGTTATGAGCCTCCAAAGTTGGCCCAAAAAACCAAATAGCTCAACGGAGAGGGGTCTGTGAATTTCCAAAAAATCGACTAGGCGCTGACTGTGCAAAAAAGCTAGGTGGCACTGACTGGACGCTGACTATGTAAAAAAAATAGGTGGCCCTAGTTGGGCGCTGACTGTTGGCAGTCGCCGGAAATCTGCCAGTCCATTCCTGGAAAATTTTGGCAGTGGCCAGATGGCTGCCTGAGGGTCGGCAGTGGCTGCCGGAGGGCCGGTGGTGGGCTCGGGAGGTCCCGGCAATGGGCAGAACTCCCGGGAGCTAGAGCTGGGTGGCGCCTGCGGACTGCACGGGCGGCGCGCAGATTGGGCGGGCGACGAGTGCAGCGGGCTCAGCAGTGCCGCTCCATGGGTTGCTGTTGGTGGTGGCCACTAGGCAGTGACTGCTGGGACTGTGTAGGTCATGGTGGCCAGAGACTGCACAGAGGAGACTACCTGCAGAAAAAGATACGGCGGGACAGGGGGGTCTACGGACCCCCCAAAAAACAAATTTTTTTTTTTCACTTTTAAAAAAAAAAAAAATCCCCTTCACCTTTTCATATTTTTATTTTTTTTCCTCAAAATAAACTTTTCAAAACTGGAAAAAATTTTCAGAATTTTTTTTTTTTTTTTAGATCCGAAAATTCTGTACCGTACTGTACCGCCCAAGATCCCTCCACTCCCAAAAGTCAATTTTCGCCAAAAATGGTCGAGTTTATACTTGATTTTAATGGAAATGGCCTCCCAAACGCAATGGTGAGGTCTAAAACACTCTAAGGTGCCTCCAAAAAATGCTTGTTCCTCAGATCCGAAAATAGAAGCCTTCCAAAAATGTCTCCAAAAACCAATCAATGAAGCCCCAACGGCTCTCATACCATGTAGGATTTTGCCAAGATCAAGGGAACTATGAAAAGCATAAAAAGAGAGACAATAGAATGACAAGAACAAACTGTATTCTCATCAATATGCAAAATGATCAACTGAATTAACCAATACAATGAATATAGGTTTGCTTATATAGGCAAGGCTATATGGATGTACGAGTACACAATCATGACATGTGGCTCAATGAGAAACAAGGGTAGGTAAGAAGTATTAGGGGTAGGTAGGAGAAATAATATAATATTCCACAAGAGGTGGATGACCCACCGAATGTGGAGTGTAACAACAAAACAAGACCACAAAAGGTGGAATTTCTCCTACAAGCTCTATCCCTATGTGTACACTTCCCTAAGTGTCTCAAATCCAAACTACGAAGAGATGCATTATGCTAAGTTAACAAAAGTAAAGTGTAATAATATCCATAATGAATATTTATTTACACCAATAGTGCTAGGATTCAACATTTAATGGGCTAGTGTATTTATAATTTTTGTAGGGTGGGGGCTTTGTTGGGTCTCTCTTTCTTTGCTCATCGTCCTCCTCCTCTTGTTGTTGTTGGTGATTTGAATTGAGGATGAACAAGTGTATCTATAATTTTTAAAAGATATGGTGGGCCTTTTTGGGTCCCTCTTTTAGGCTTAGGTTTAGGTTTAAGGTTTTTGCTTTTATTTTTCTGATTTTTTAATGATTGGGATTTATTTTGGTCTTGGGTATGCCTTTTCATCCTCAAGACAATCAAGGGATGTTTGCACATCCTTTGGCAGTCTTGGGGATGGAAAAGTGTTGTCAAATGCCTTCCCAAAGCAAAATATCCCTTCCTTTCTTTGTAGGGCTCTCTTGGGGACAACCTCCTTTGGGGTTGGTTCTTGGGGGATCACATGGGATGTTTTTCCCCCATCTCACCACTTTGAGGCATCCTTGCTTCTAGAAGTGTGACATTTTCCTAGGGGAAACATCTTGAGGCACATTAGAGGTGACTTAATGCTACATGTATTCTTTTGGCACCATTTTTTCTTTGTTAAACAAATTTTCTTTGGAAAAGAATTGCATATGAAGAAATGTTTTGATTTTTAGGTCTCCCTTTTGTCTTTCAAGCATTCTCTTTGGATCTTTGAAATTATGTTATCTAACATGTGGAAAAGATATGGATTCTATTGCATCTCCATTGACTGGCCCATCAAACTTGTGTGTGGTTAGTTTCTTATTATCATTGGCTAGCTCACATGCCAATTTATCTTTCTTATGACCTTCTTCATTAGAATTATTATCCTAATGGTCCCTCTGATTTCTATTCTCTGGGTGACTACTTTGGTCATGTTTAGACTCTTCTTCCTATTTCTAATTTGTTCCTCTATGATAATGGCCTTATCTTTCTAACCTATGCTCCATGGTTCTGATCCTATGGGTTTCTTGGTTCAATCTTTGCAAGATTTGGTCAAGCTTGTCATTTAGACTCTTCAAATGGTTGGAAGCCTCCTAATTCCCCCTTAGATTGATTTGAGTTTGCACCATTATAGGACTCTAATCACCCTGATCTGCCATTAATACCATTAATTAGGCTCACATATGGATGCATCCTAAACAAAAGTTTTATTTTAAGATTTTAATCATTCACAATAAACAAAAACAAAAAGGATAACTTGAAAGAAAATTTATTTCTTTATTATATTTCAATTAGGAAGTTACATCTTTATTTCATGGAAAAGTTAACATAGCATCTACTCATCATGATCAAGAGGGGTATAACCCTCATAGTCATTAGAACTAATAGCTATCACCTCAAAGGGTGTTTACACATGTAGGTTCTCCCTTGAACCTACTAGTTTAACTGTTGACTTAGTGTGACTACTCTCACTTGGGGCATATCTAGTGAGGGATGGTTCATTTGGTTCTATAGGAGGAGTTCCAACAATAGCTCTAGCAACTGCTACCACATCCCTTAACTCCTTCTGTTCTCTTACTTGAGAAAGAGACTGACTAAAAGTCTCCATGTCTCCCAACCATTCCCCTCCTAAGATGTTGGTTCCTACGATGGTTTTGATAAGAGTTGACCACTCTTTCATCACCTTAAGAACTATCTAATTTCCAACAACTAACTTCCTGGTAGCTCTCTTAAACCTTACCATTCTAGTATAGGAAATCATACAAGCATTAGTTTTTGTAGTGATATCATAGGTCCATGAGTTGAACCTTGTGCTTAGATACCACATGTAATGATTCTGAAACCTAGAATGTTAGGAAATAAATACTACTTTTAAACAAGATAAATTTCATTAAAGCATTAAAAGCATGACGATTTGTTTTTAAACATAAAAAATATTTCAAATAAAACAATTAAACATTTTTATTTGTAAACATTATGAAAGGGAATATTTTCATTTTTTCATTGCATTGAAACTCATGATAAAAAACATGGCATAAATAAAATTTTCCAGATATACCCGCTAGGAAAGTTTTGTATATGCCTTGCAAGCCTCACCTTGTCAACTGCGAGAGGGAGAGCATCATCTAGGAACTAAACCTCCAGCCATAGTCCAAAGTTCTCCCACACACCTTCCTACTGGAAGTGGCCCTACACTTCATGAGGATCATAGAAAAGGGGACCTATGTGGTTCCATCTAAGTATTAGTGTCGTGAAACACATATCTCAATCCGACCATACTACTATAGACTATCTTCTAACTAAGTATGACCTATTTGGATGATCTATGTTCTGGTAACAATTGTGAACTATCTTGTTGTATGCAGTGACAAATATGACACCTTGGCCAAAGTTTTATTTTACATAAAAGTAATTGTTCACTCACCTCTTACTTGACTTGGAGACTACTCTCTTCCTAGGGTTTGATATGTATAAATATGAAGACCAATAACATAAAAATTACTTGCTTACACGAACACTTAATGGTATGGACTTTCCCTTTGCAACTGCAACCTGCAATTTAGAGTCACTACCCTTAGTCCATATTTAGTTCATTTTAGGTTTACCTTCTATGCACATCTTATAGAGTCTACACGAATATAATAATTCCTTGGCTAGGATTCTCAACCCATTGGACTCTCTAAAGTTCCTAAATTTACAATATGGATTTCCCTTGCCAAAACAAAGAGCAAATACACACCATAGTATATTTATTCATATACATGTATTTTAATATTCTCGTGCATTACAAATATTTCAAATATATATATCTTTGACTACCTATCAAAAACAATCATACTAAGTTTAATTACAAAGGTATTCATTTTAGGAACAAGAATACATGTGATAATGAACTAAGAAAAACACAAGCATAATCTAGGAATTTTATGGGGAAATGTAGAAGTGTCTTGCTGCTGCATCTTTCTTGGGTTGTGCATAATGGTAGTAAAATTAGATTTTGGGATGATGCTTAGAATGGTCATTATCCTTTGGATTATATTAGGGATTGGTCACCTTTGAAATCAATTCTTCTGGATAAATGGGGGGTTTTCTTATCTGATTATTTTAATGTTGTGCATAATGGACATGTGAACGTGGCTAAATGGAAATCAATTGATTTTCTATCTATTTGTCCTAGCCTAAAAGAAGATTTTTGTACTATCCTCAAAGATAGAATTATCATCTTGTTTGAGAGGGAAGATGAGCTTATTTGGACCAAGAACACATCTAGAAAATACTCAATGAAAGATGGATATAGTTCTCTTATACCGGCTAAGAACCTTTCTTCTTGGCCTTATAAATTATTCTGGCATCCAACTTGCCTCCCGAAGGCTGGAGCATTTGCTTGGCTTGTTGTTCAAGATAGGGTTCTTATTAGGATGAGACTGGATAGGGTGGGTATGTCTGTTGTTTTCCCTTGTGTTTTGTGCAATAAGAATTTGGAATCGTCCTCTCACCTATCCCTTCATTGTGACTTTGCTTTTGGTTGCTGGCAATGGCTATTCGAGAAACTAGGTCTATATTTTGTTATTGGCTATGACCTTCTCTCCCATTTCATAGCATGGCCTATCTTGTTCTCCTCTTCCTTTTATGCCTGCCTCTGGCTCATATCTCCATCGATTATTATTTGGAACATATGGTTAGAAAGAAACAATAGGATCTTTAGAAAGTTATCTACTTCACTTTCTGATATCTTAGCTAAGATAGAGGCTTCTATTTCGGAGGTGGCCTTGTCATATATTCATAAGAATTTAGATAATCTGACATCTTTTTCTCATTGGGATGGCATGATTACAAGGACATGGAAATCTCTTTCTGTCATCCCTTCCCATGGGTCTGTTGCAAGAGGTCTGGCTACTAGGAATAAGAGACTTGCTGCTAGATGGGATCCTCCTCCTCTGGGTCATTTCAAGATTCACTTTGATGGTGCTTCTAGGGGTAATCCGGGTTTGGCTAGGGCTGGTATGGTCATTTTTGACCATAATGCAGTCCTAATAGCTGCTCAATGTCATGCCCTTGGGTCTCAGTCAAACAATTTTGTTGAATGCCAAGCTTTGTCACTTGGGATTGATTTGGCTATCTCCTTAGGGATTAAAGATCTTTCGATTCAGGGGGATTCAATGGTCGTCATTCAAAGTGTTTTGAGTTGTAAGAGTAATTGTTGGCACTTGAAGTAATAATTGATCATATTTTGGAGAAATTATCCTTCTTTGATACTTCCGCATTATCTCATTGCTTTAGAGAGCTAAATAAACTGACAGATTTTTTGGCTAATATGGCTATTGACTCTGGTGCACATCATAAGAATGTAGCAGTATGTGACATTCCTCAAGACATCCTTCTCGGGCATATGATCCATCCCAAAGGTTAAGCTACTTATATTGAGATAATGTTTCCATTTCCTCTTGAGGTCTACATATCATCATCTTCTCTAATCAGATTGTATTTGTACCACATGTGTTGATAGGAGGTTTTTATGTTTCTATTTGCATATAGTGTATTCTTACAACTCTGCACTTGGGCTAGATGTTAATGTGTGTTTCTCATGAGGTGTGGATAGGTAAATTATAGTTTGCATTTCATCCTAAGATTTAATATGATGAGGTGTGTCCTCTATGCTGTGTGGTTTGACTATGTGGTCATGGAATTTTATGTCACATCATCCATCTCTTTTACTTGTTGAGGTATGCATGTCATCTTCCTCTCAGCTCAGATTATATTTGCATCACATGTAAATTGTTGGCTTACGTCATTATTTACATATGATGTGTTCTAAAATTTGTTTTGAGCTAGATGGTGGGGTGTATATCCCAGGTGCTATGGTTAAAAGGGATTTCGCAGTCTATTTGAAATGTGCATGTTATTCTAAAAGGTTTAATTGTTTCTATATCGAAGGTCGAGGAGAGATTTCCTTATGATTATGTTCAAGGCAGTGGGATGCATTATAAAGGTTGTTATTTGTTATTGATACGGCTTTTTGTCTTTGAGTATTTGGCATTGATAACGTCATTTATTGGATTTATAGGATGGCAACATGTGTGATCTATGCAATCTTTATTTTCAGTCCTTCAATAAGATTTTGTATGCTTATAACTTCTTAAATAGTTGGTACGTTCCTGAGGTGTTATTCCTTGATGTAAGTACCATATCATTGGCCGCCTTGTGTATGTCCGGTCCTGACAGAATTGGTTTACGAGATAATCATATTTGTAGGTGACGTCCTTACTTGCGAGAGAGCCACTTATGGGTTTTAGTGGAAGGTTATTAATTTGTGTGCATTGATTTAATCAAGCATGCTTGAAATGGATATTTTTCAGTGTCTTTATGGAAAATTTAGGACAGTTTCTCTTTCAAATATGTTATCTTATGTTATTGTCAAAGCAGATTATGTTATGCTTTTTATGGATTTTTCGAGGCCCTTCCCACTGCAAATGTCTTCTTCTCTACCAATTGGTGTTTACAGAGTGGTTTTAGAAGCCCAAGAATTGGGGGAAGAAAATGAAAATGAGGACAATTCTGTCTAGCTTGGTAAGGTTTTTAATTTATTTACTCCTGCGGTGGATTTTGAATTCCGTAGGCTTTTGGGATGTCGGTGGTTGCAGGTTTGTCTTCAAGTTTCTTATGTTGAGCTTATCTCTCACTTTGTTACTATTTGTTTTGATGTTTTACTTGATATGGACTTGGTCTGCCTCTTGGTGTCCACGTTTGTCCTTCCGACAGTATGCGATTGGGCATTGGTTTCTCTTGCATTGGCTGGTTATCGGTTTGATATGGGTTCTTTTTACTATGGTGGCTTTCTCCCTCATCATGAGCTTTTGGCTAATGGTTGGTCTGGCCATTTACTTCATGAATTACGAATGGGTTTGATATGTGATTCCATGGAAAACACTCGGGCCTCTATGGATTTTTTGTTGTATTTGGCTCCTGATCAGTATGTGGATAAAGCTTGGGTTGTCTTTCAAGCATTACATTCATTAATCACTCTGGGTTTTTTGTGCTCTGCTCCTGCTTGGGTGTTGTTCCCTCTAAGGGTGATTCCGCCTTCAGCCTCATCTCATGAACCTCTGGATGAGAGCTCTAGTTCTTGGTTTTTGGACAACTAACAAAGTTTTTTTTTGTAGCTGGTGGAATGGTTTTTTGCAGGCTGGAAGGTTATACGGCTTCATTTTTGCTCGGTTGATTAGCTATGGACCTGACAAGGAATTTTATCTCATTTATCTACTTGGTGGTTCTTCATGTTCATCTTCTTCTATTGGGGATACTTTGTTTTTTTGAATTGTCCTATAGGACTCTTGTAAAAATTGTAGAAATAGGAGGGTGGGGGGGTATGGCTGGACAATATATATGTTGTAAGGGTAGTATCTACTTGTATCTATTTTAAAGGCTACAACCAAAGGTTTTCTTGCGGGTTCTTTCCTCCAGGTATGCCTGGTTTGAACCCGATGTAAACTCTTTATTATTAATATATAAGTTTAGTGGATATTCCACTTTTATCGAAAAAAAAAAAAAAACTTGACATAACAAGTAAAAGATATAAGCTATCAAACAAAACATAAAACATGTCTGATTGCTTTAGAGATCGGTGAAGGAAGAAGAAAGTAAGTCTCAAAGTCCTTCCTCAAAATCTCCTTCATAAGCTTTTTCATGACCAACGAAATAAACATGAAGGCGCTGTCTTCTAAATTTTTCTTCTCAAAAGGAAAGTGAAATCCTCTCCTCTTCAAGACTTCCTAAAATTAAAATATTGCTTTTGCAAATTTGACAATGATAAATAATCCCCAAAAGTCCCTTTAAAAACCCAAGGTTGTTTTATTTATAGCCTCTGAAGGGAGAATAATTTTCATTTTACAATTATCCTTTCCCTCCAAAAACTAGGAAAATTCAGTAGTAACCAACTGATAAGAAAAAGTTGGTTATCACAACCAAAAATATTAAATAGATTCCCCCAATAAAATTCAAAATTGTTAAGAAATAAATTAATATAAATTTCATCCTAATTATCTTGCCAAAATAATTGGCATTAAATTTTAGGATATTAAAAATATATACTAAAATCCATTCCCTAATATGTGGTTTAATCACAACCGAAATAATCATGCACCATACTATAAAATAGGCTTACAATACTATTAGTCACATCCTACCTTGTGGTGCATGATTATTATCCCTTACTCCCAAAGAGTAGGGAATGCATTTAATTTAAACTCACTTATTAATCCCCTTCACAAAGGGTTGTTAGCATTTTAAACTCTTACCAAAACATGGTGTGTGTTGACTTTTCTTACCACCACATGGTACTTACCACACACCACTCCTTACTCCCTACACATTACTCACCACTATGTGGTGGTTGATATCCCCATTCAAAGCTTCCCATTAGTATGTGGTGGTCAAAGGAAATAATAAAAAATAATTTGATAAGTAAAACAATAATTAATGTTTTTTCAAATACTTACTCATAAATACATAAAAATATATAAACATACATGCATACATTTACGTATTATTATGTACATCTATGTATGTCTTGTGTCTATATATATTTGTACACAATGAAATGACACATCCATTCAAATATTTGTATATACATATAGATGTATTCGTTTACGCATAAACATAAACATTTCTCCTCTATCACATGTATATCACTCTTATTATAGAAATATCCAAATGATAAAATAATCAAACTTACAATGACGATCTCCAAACCTTGTTACCATTTTAGAGATTTCATGAAATTGTGAACCAATTGACAATTTTTTTTATTTTTCTTTGTTTGTTATCCCTTTAAGAATTTTATATCTCTCAAAACCACCAACAAAAGCTCCAAAGACTCTTTATAAATATGCATTATAATCACATTTGTATAAATATGATAGAGTACCATCCTTTTGAGAGTTTGGAAAAGGTATGTCCAGAAATCAAGTTAAACTTAGCAATTTTGTGGTGTCTTATAATTTATGTGTTTAATTTCAATATACCCAAGATTTGTTAAGATGTATGAACTTTTGGATTTTAAGCATTGAAATTTCCTTTAGTCCATTAAAGCCCTACACCTCCTTTATGTGAGGATATTTTTAGAGTTGCAAAATTTAGAAGCTTTTCAAACTTATGAATAATAGTCCAAGTAAACTCTACAATAATTGAGTTTTAAAAATATAATCACAAATAATTTTTCCAAAAATTTGATGGAGGTTTGAAAATTTCAAGAAGTTGGGTAATAATTGTTCCATTTCCATAAATTATTGCATAACAAATTTTCTACTCCTTGTGTTTTCTCTCTATTGATTTTGATGTAGAGATCCTAAGGGCCTTCAGATGTTATTCATAAGGAAAATAATTCTTCTTCTCGAAAAAAAGTATGTATTTCAAGTATTATGATAAAAATATCCTTGTGAGAATTTGGTGCAGAAGTGGACATTAGGCCTTTGAGATGGATGGAATTAGTCCTACTCAACTCCATAATTCTATTTTTTTTTTATATTTTGACCATTTTGCATTTCAACAATTTGTGGGAGGATGAAGTGGAGGTTACATTAAGGTTTTGACATTGTAGTGGAATGCCTTATTTATATATCTTGATTAAATTCTTGCATTCTAAATTTCCCTCAAAGGACCAATTTAGAACTTATATTCCTTCCAAACTCAGTAATCTCACACACAAAGACATAATATCACTTTTTACCAAACATTATAAGAGTTTTAAGGAGTAGGTAAGACATCAAGAGATATTAGTATGATAAAAAATATCTCGATAAACATCAAGATTATAGAATACTAATCTTAGGAAGGATGCTTCAAACTTTAATTGGTTGTAAAAATTATCTTGCAGACTAGGACCAAACATTGAGAAGTTTGTCTAGGTTTATCTAGTTCAGATCAGTTTTGAGTTATGCCCTCTTCAAATTCTCTTGAATTCAACATGTGTGGACCAGTCAAATGATCTAATGGTATGGACAATTGATCCTTCTGGTTTGTATTTAGTTTCTTCTACCTTTTCTATTTTCTCTCAAAGTCATAACTCCTCAAGACCAATTTGGGCCAAGGCCTGGATTAAAAACCTTATCCCAAAGGTGAATATATTTACATGGATTCTTCTCCAAAACAAGATCCTTACTTCTGACAATTTATGCAAAAGGGGATTACATCTTCCCAACATCTGCCTCCTTTGTATGGTTGATAAAGAGTATGTTTCCCATATTTTTATTGGGTGCCCCTTTTCTCAGGAAATTTGGAGGAGATTGCTTCAATTATGGGATCTATGTTAGGTCTTCCCTTCCTCTATGTCAGATTTGTTCCTTCAATGGAGAGATCCTAGCAAAAATCAAGCTATCAAAAGACTTTGGTCTTATACCCTTCCTCATCTTATCTAGGGCATATGGAAAGAGAGAAAGAATAGAATTTTTAGAGACTTTGCATTACCAGCTAAGATATTTTCCACAAAATCCAAAGAATTGTGAAGGAAAATTTCAATTGTCTTAATTGTGCCTGATTGAGAAATGAGGTTCAAAGTTGCACTGATTATGATTATAAGGTTGCAAATGCTTGGCAAATTCAAATGGATATTGCTAGTTTTCAAGCCAATAAGAAAGCAGTGTGATGGTACTTGCTGACATGAACCTCCTTCGGGTTGGGTAAAAATTAACTTTGATGGGGTGGCGAAGGGTAACCTGGGTCCTGTTGGGTGTGGGAGAGTGATCAGGGATAGTAGTGGCAATTGTATTTCTCTTGTAGCACTCCCCTTGGGTTGCCAGATAAACCACATTGTTGAATCCATTGGATCCTATCAGGTCATTTTAATTGCTAAACAGATAAATTGCACTAAGGTGTGGATTGAAGGGGATTCCAAAAATATAATTCAGTGCCTCAAAAAAGAAGTGTACTAGAATATTGCTAATTGGATTGGCTTATCTCATAAAATTATTGGCTCTTTTGATAAGTGTCAAATTTTTCATACTTATAGGGAAGGTAATAATGTTGTGGACCATTTTGCCAACCTTGGAGTTAAAGCCCATGATAAAATTATTTGGCGAAAAGGGGACCATCTAAATGATGAAGCAAGGGGGTTAATAAGGCTAGATATTCTAACATGCCAAGAAGTTAATGTGCCATTACTATTTCTAATTTGGACATGACTCATTTTGCAATGAGTATTAGTTGTGAGTGTTGTGTGAGGGACAAATCACAGGCATTTTGCATTTATTACTATTATAGAGCCTTCTCCTCGCACGTTTTTTGGGTGTGATTGTATTCTTATTGCATTCATTTTCAATTTGGGGTCATTTCTTATTTGAAAAACTCGTGCTTCGGCCATTTGTAGACTTCTTTTTGGGTGTAGTGGTGGTTTTCAAATAGGTGGGGATCTGAAAAGAGTGGAGCCTATGGATTGTATCATGCTAAAAAATAATAAACTATATGTCGAATCCTAGAGAAAGGTGGTTTCACCACCTACATTGAAAAATTGCATGGGTTTAAAGCCAAGGTGATGAGAGAGTTTGTCACAAATTACAATAAGGGGTTGGTTACCCTTCGTAGAAGGGAAATTGCAATGAATGAGGACCTCATTTTAGTTCCCACTGGTCTCCCAACCAATGACGCAAAGTTTTACAAAAATAGAAAATTCTCTAAAAAGGTGGTTAAGCTTTTCCCGAAAGAGGAGAAGGATAAGAAAGACCTAGTAAGAGAAGGGATAACTATCTATAATGTTGTGAAGATTAAGATCATTTGGGGTAATGTCATAAAGGTTCTTATGGAGTATGTTACTCTCGATGGGTGTTATACCAAAGTTTTTTCTTATCATTTTGTGTTCCTAAACCACCTTCGGCATAAGGTGAGAATTTATTTTCCCTTCTTTTTTGTGTCCTCACTGAATGCTAGAATTTATTTTCCCTTCTTTTTTGTGTCCTCACTGAATGCTAATATTTGTTGCCTATGTCTTCCTCCCCCTTAAGGTTAATTTCTTCCTCCCCCCTAAGGTTAATGACATTGATGATGATGAATTTTCTCCCACTATGTCTCCCCCTTAAACTAAAGGGAAAGCCATTACTACCAAAATCCCTAAATCTAAAAAACATCGCAGCTCCAACTCCCCTTCCCCTGTCCAAAATCTTTAGTTGGGTGCTAAGAATGTTAGAATTTTGGTTGATAACCCTTAGAACCAAGGTAAGATTCCCTCCCCTTTGGCTTCTAGTGAATATTATCCTGATCAAAACATGGAGATTCATCAACCCTTTCTGAGTACTCTGGATTCCTCCTCGCATTTGCTCAATTTTGAGAAGGATACTATGACTGATGTCATGGCCTTAGCCAGACATGGGGTGGTTGATACCTTTAAGATCTTTAAGTGGATTTTACATGAGATAAAGGATATCCAGCTCAAACAAAGAGCTGACAACAACAAATTGGAGATAGTTAAAGATAAGGTTAAGAAAATGGATAATGTGCAGGTTTCCACTGAGAATAGCTCCTGGTCTGACAAGGAGAAGGCCTTTGTCATCAATTTCCTTCAGACCACAATGGAAGCTTTTGATAACTTCAAAAAAGACTATGAAGTTAGGATGGCTACTCAGAAAGAGCAAATTGCAAAAACTAAGGAGTCCATCAAAGTTGTTGTTAAGACCAATCATGGTGTGATTGGTGCCACAATGGAAAGCTTCAAGAACATGATTTGCAGCCTTGAAGAGCAGTTCCAACTAAAAGATGTGGTGGAAGTGGAAACCAATAATGAATAGGCCATAACCATGGGCCCCAGTAAAAGGACAAGAGGCAATTTGGAGATAAAGGCAGTGGGACCTCCTCCTGAATTTCAGAAGCTTAAGAAGATCACCAACACTATGATTGAGATCAAAAAAGAGATGGAACAGTCTATGAAGCAGTCGGAGTAGTGTTGGTTTTATGTTGTCCCTATGTTGTCCCTATGCAATTAGGAATAAATGTAATATGAATTTCATTGCCAACAACCATAAGAGGGAAATGATAAATTCTATAAGCTCATTGCCTACTTGGTAGTTGATGGGTGATAGGGTGCATGAAGTGCAAGGCATTCTATGTACTAAGATGAGTCTTTATATGAACTTTGTATTTGTTTATAAGAACTTAGCATGAGAGTGACTCTGATAGGATATGCCTCCCAACAATGGAAGGAAGCAAAGGTTGTAGAGTAAACTTACTACTCTAGTGTATGAGAGGAGGTGTTTGCAAAAACTTAAATTGATTATGTAGTTATATAGAAATAAACACAAAAATAGAATGCCATAACATGGTGATTTATGTGGAGAAAACTATTTCAGGAGAAAAAATCTCTCATTCCAAAGCAAGTCAATGTATGATTTAGTAATCAACAATTGCAATAAACTTGTAGATTTTAATCCTTTACATGAGTACCACCACTAATAAATCTTTGGAACAATTTTTGCAACATAATAATACTTAATATCTCATTATTAAACTTCTATCTCAAGCACCCACCCACTAAATAGGAGAAGCAATACATAAAACTAACAAATAGTAACTAGGGATCTATAATAACAAAATTTGTGTACTCTACAAACATGTTCGAAATGATAATAACACATGATAGTACATTATTTCATTTAAATTGTAATCTATAGATGACACACTTCTCACACATTATTTTAGAATCATACAAATTTATATTAGAAAAATAATAATATGTTATGTTATTAACATTGGCAAATAAGATGCATTTTTCATAGTATGTAAACTTTTGATGTTGTTTAACAATTCAACTATGTAGTGTTTGAGAACTTATTCGCCCATATTTCAGAAAGAGTCATTGACATGAAGCCCACATCTCTTTTGAACATGCATTGTCCACTTCACATTCATTGTATTTAGGTGATACTTATAAAAATGAATGATATATTATGAATAACATTGTTCCCTTCTTATTCGTACAATGGCTAGTACAGGAAACAGAAATAACTTGTTAGTTCTAGAAGATCAGACATTTAGATAAATTATTAATTTCATATGGAAGTACTGTTGTTTATTTTTTCTCATTTTATATTTTCATTACAAATTGAAATTCAAATGCTCTGTCTTATTGCTACTGCGACACACATTTTATAACAGCTTTGACAAGTTTAAACAATACATTCTAAATTTTGATTTGTTTAGATGAATTATATGAAATTATTCTTAATTTTTTCAACAGAACCTATTGATTATTGAGATTTAAAATGAACCACCTAAACAAATTGAAACATAAAATAGATTATTCAAGCCAAAAAAATTATCTCAACATTGAGAACAAATTTATCTGACTGTTTTTCTCAAGTGTTTTATGAGTATATTTTGACTATCTTCTAATGCTTTTGTATGATGTTGCATCTATGTTTGTGAGCAGATGTGTTGTTGTTTGACTTATGTGTAATATGTAGCTTTAATCCTAGATATTATATCAAATATTTATAATATGAAATTGTAAAAGAAAGTAAATTTTTATTTAACTATAGTTTACATTAGTTTATGTGTTACTTTATGTTTTTTAATCTTGTAATAATTAGATTTGGAGATTAAGTGTAAAAAAAATGTATTTAGTTATGAGATTGAAGAATGGATGCAATTTTGTATTAATGTATTAAGATTAGAAAGGAATTATGACATTTTGTTATTTGTTATAAGATTAGAGTATTTTATTTATTCTATGTAGCGTGTAGTACCCCTCCTCGATCGGCCTCTTTTGTATGTTTTGAGTTACTTCAGTGACTATTCAGTGGAACATTATTGTATATTGATTCGGATGCTATGCAATGTTATTCCATACTTTATCTGGATTTATGGTGTATGATTTTATGCAGTATCTCAGTGCTTATGATTAATGTTATGTTATGGATCATTATCATGGACTGACACTTTTCCCTTATATTGTGATGCATTATTTGTATGTTGTGTGTTTGCAAGCATATTGGGATGCAAGGGGATGATTTTCCTTCACTCACTCTGGTGAGATAGGGAAAGTCATGATTCTCCTTCATCGCTGTGTGTGCCATTTCTGTATATATATTGGTCTATATGCATGTGTGGTTCTTTGGTGTAGGACATTGCAGGTACTAGTACCGGGTAGGTACGGGGTATTGACTCCACCTGGTTTCACAGGTATGAGCATGCCTTATATATCTGATGGGAGTGGAGGAGATAGTTGTTGTACCCTAGTTTGACCGTAGTTACACTCATGTGAGTTTTGTCAATCGGTTGTGTTTCCTCATCTGGTTGTGATGCATGTCATGGTGCCTTGGTTTGGTCATTTGAGAGTCATCATTTGATCATTCTTGGTTTATGCTCTGTGATTATTGATTTATTTAAATAAATGATTGCTAGATTAAATGGTAAATGGCTTAATTTATTGTGTTAAATTGCATAATGTGTTTTGTGGGATGAAATAAATAATTGCCTAGACATTTAAATGAAAAATGCTTATGTTGGAAGAAAGTATTTTTGGATATAGAAATTTATAAAAAGATTTCCTTTTTGCTTTTCCAAAGGAATTTTGCTTTTTCATTTTAATTGTTGGAAAATAATTATTTCTAGGAAAAGGAGTAAATCTGATTGTTTTTACTTTTCAATTATTTAAATCATTAATTTATTGTGTTAAGTTGCATAATGTGTTTTGTGGGATGAAACAAATAATTGCCTAGACATTTAAATGAAAAATGCTTATGTTGGAAGAAAGTATTTTTGGATATAGAAATTTATAAAAACATTTCCTTTTTGCTTTTCCAAAGGACTTTTTCTTTTTCATTTTAATTGTTGGAAAATAATTATTTTTGGGAAAAGGAGTAAATCTGATTGTTTTTACTTTTCAATTATTTAAATCTGATTAGTTGGGAAACTTTTAACCTATAAGTTTAGGTTAAAAGATAATTTTTCCATCTATTCCTAGAGGATTCACGGGAAGAAAAAAAGAAGAGAATTTTGGAAGAGAAAATTATGGAAAAACTTCTTGGAGGAGCTGGGAAATTCGACCTGGTTGCAAGACTGGACTTTCTTCATTTCTTAGCTTGCTAATTGCTTCAAGGTTAGAGGTTCTCTTCTTGCTTGAATTTTGTTATTTATTTTCAGTTTGTTTCCTGTGTGTGAAAATTTATGCAATCCTCCTGTAGATGTTTGTGGAATGATTTGAATGGAAGAAATAGTGTTTATCATTGTTGGTTTTGTGAAATCTATAACACATGGTTGCTTTTAGGAAGGAAATGATTCATTTCTCTTTCTGTTGTGTATTTGATCTTGAAAATCAATTTCTCATTTTACCTCTTCTATTTGGAAAGAATGAACTAGATTTAGCTTGTTGTGTACTTTATAGTTTCATGTTGCATAGATTTGGGGATTTTGTGGGACTAAATTTCATCTTTTACCTTGTTGGTAAATATCCATTTAAGAAAATTGGATTTGGCATTTTGTATGTGTGTGCCGTGAAATGTTCCAGAAAAGAATCGTTTTCATGATAAACGATTTGGGTGTATGGTTTTTATGCCTTAGGAGGCATGTATTTTAATTGTTTTGTTTTCTTGCCTTTCCCTACCTCGTGGCAAGCTAGTCCCACCACGTGAGACGGTAGTCTCTCCTGCCCACATGGTAGCAGTACCATCGATCGATAGTATTGCTACATTGTAGTAGTGCTATGAGACGATAGTCACCACTATCGGTTGGTAGCAATGCTACTAGACGGTAGTGCCTGCTATCGGTCGGCAGCAGTACTACCAATAGGTAGTGCCTGCTATCGGTCGGCAGCAGTACTACCAATAGGTAGTGCCTGCTACCGATCGGTAGCAATACTACCAGAAGGTAGTACCTGCAACCCCCGATAGTGGCACTGTTGTGGGTAGGTTTAACCCCTGTGTTACTAGGTACTTTACCGATTCAAACCAGTCAATGCTTTAAGTTAATTTTTTTTAATAAATGAAATATATTTTGGAATGGATTTTTGTGTTGAATAAAATAAAGGTGATTTTCATGTAAATTTTATTATATGGTTAATAATTTATCAGTGAGAATCAAGGCATGAAGTAAGAATTCAAATTGTTTTGTTTGGGTATATTCTGGAAACGAATTAAAATGCTTGTTTAGAATTCCTATTTTTATTCGGTTGAATGTTTAATGTGGGTTTCATTTCTGATGAAATATTGTTTTGGAAATTGAATAATGTGATTGTTGGAAAGAGTGTTTTATTTAATTTTTCAATCAATGTTGTTGCAAGTGCATTATGTGTTATTTCGGTCTTTGGTTCAGTCGTCCTGTGGTGGCGTATTTTGTACCTTTGACCAAGAGATATATGTTGGCTTCGTTGTTTTAACCATGTAGTGTCTTTGCCTTATGGTTAGCCAAGAGTCAGTATGTCCTTGTTTGACAACTAGTTTTGATAGTGGCGTTATGGTTGCCTGCTTCACCATAGGGTCCTCGGGGAGTGACCATGTCTGTTTAGTGTCCTTTGAGAGAGTGGCTTTTTCTTGGGGATTGCACCCAAAGTGGTAGGCATTATGACCCAATGAAAGTTAAATAATAACTAGTAGTATAATTGATTGATTAGGTGGGTAGTATCATAACATTAATAAAGATAATTGCACCTCTTGCATAGGTGAGTGCTAGTACAGGGCTCATAATGTTGCAAGAAGGCTTGGAATGGCAAACCGACCGCCTTGTCTTATCGAAAGGTTGGTAGGATCCACATGAGACTTAGTTGGAATCAGAGGTTTGGGAGAGGTTACCAGGACAGTGAGCCATGACCTACTGAGGTTCTACCATGGTATCCATCTTAAGCTATGCGATGACACTCTCTCATTTGGTTCACTTGTGTGTTTGTGATGTTGAGTCACCTGGAGTTTGTGGAGTCATATTGTGTTGTCATGGAGTCATATTGTTTTGTCAACCATGTCATGTTTATGCTTGTTTGATTGTCCTCAACTGTCTCCTAGCATGGTGGAATGATTCCATTTGGGAATTACATGGTCAGGTGGTAGTGCCACTTCCCATCAGATGTTCAAATTTGTACCTTCCTGCAAGGATTGGCTTTGCAGGTGTTCCTGTGGTTCGTACCTCATGCTTCATCTCATGTTGGAGATTATTGTTATTTGGAGACCTGTGTGGTCATTGTAATATTGATCTTATGTAACCTTGTATTTGGTTGAGATGTACCCTTAAATGTATTTTGAGAAGCTATGTATTGGAAGAGCAATGTAACCCTATGTTGGGATGTTTTTATCAGTTTCCTTTATGATGTTGTAAATTCTTATTGAAGTGGAATTATAATGTATCCTTCCAATCTTTCAAGGATGAATCGTTATTTGCTTATGGCTTCTTGTGATCATTGAGTTAATGATGCTTATGTGGATTTAAGGTTTGGTGGAATTCATTCTTGAAGTTAATTCTTCGTTGGTTACCATTAAGGAATTCCGGTGTAAATCTTCCGCTTGTGTTATTGTGCATGTTGTGTAAATGCACTTATGATGTTTATACTTTAAAAAAAAATTGTTTCACCCTTGTTGTGGGTTTTTCCTTCGAGGTTCCTGGTGGGGCATTACATTTGGTATCAGAGCCCATGTTTTAATATTGGGTACTCTGGGTTTGTAGTGAGCCCATTTGCCTTGACCTTTTGTGTAGGTCTTGTGGTGTGACTTCCTTGTGTCTTTCCTTTGCTTTGATCTAAACTTTTTTTCTCTTGTGCAGTGTTAGATCATGTCTAGGAAGGCCAAGGGAGGTGGTCGTGTTGGTGGCTGCACCAGAGGCAGAGCAGGAGGAAGGGGTCGAGGTTCTAACTTCCATAGTCCTTCGCCACCACCCACTCATGCGAGTGTGGATAGAGATCAGTCAATTCATCAGGAGGAACCGCATTCAGTAGAGCAGGTTCTTGAAAGGGAGGAGTTGCGTCAAATGTTTCAAGAGGTTCTAGCTAGACTAGGCCCCAGACCCAAGGTGGATCAGCCCATCCATGGCTGGGTAGAGGAATCACTTCAATAGATTCCAGAGAGAGAGAGAGATCTCCTAGAAGGAGAGAGGTCCCAGTGGACCTGAATCTAGCTATCTTAGGGCACATGAGGGACTTGATGAGGTCCAATCCTCCCTTCTTTGATGGTAAAGGTACCAGTCTTGAAGCAGAGACCTGGCTTATTAGTTTGGATCAGTTTTTTGCTATGTATCCTTACAGTAGCAACACCAAGGCGAGATGCATGATTATGCATCTCAAGAACTTTGCATCTATCTGGTGGAGATTAGAGGAGGAGAGGATCGGTGTGAGCATTAACACCACATCTTGGGAGATCTTTTTAGACAGGTTTAGGGCTCAATTCCTCTCACCGTAGTGGAGGCAGTCGTGAGCAAATGAGTTCTATGCTCTGCACTAGTTTGGGTTGTCAATGGATCAGTTTAAGCACAAGTTATATGAGCTCAAATAGTATGCCAGGATCAGCAATGATGAGGCTATGCTTGTGCAGCACTTCTTGAGGGGTCTTAATGACCGCATCAGTGGAGGAGTGAGAGTTTTTTAGCCTACTTCAGTGGAGGTAGCTGTGGTGAATGCTAGGTTGGTAGAGAAGAACCTTAGCCATGCTCATGGCAGCCAGTCTAGAGTTCAAATCAAGAGTGATCCTTTCAATGGGTCTAGAGGTAGAGGGAATCGGTCCCAGATTGTTGCACCTTTTAGGGGTCCTCAGGAACCCGCCAAGGGTGGTTAGCAGCAGCCGTCGAGATCGAAGCAGTCTCAGGGCCAGCAGGGTGGCAACTCTCAGCCCTGGAAGAGTAGGAGATGGCAGAAGGGTAGGCAGATCTTTCCAGGGCAGTCTTCTCAGGGAGCATCTCAGGCCCCTAGTGGGGAGAGCTTTTAATAGCCCAGTGGACTGTCTGGGAGTAGAGGACCGGTTAGGGGAGCTTGCTTCACTTGTGGTCAATATGCCCACAAGGACGCTTAGTGTCCTCAGCATCCTCACTAGACAAGTAGCCAGAGGCCAGCTGCATCAAAGACGATAGTGGGGGATGCAGGTAGATCCCATAGAGTATTTGTAGTAGTGGATGACCACTAGGCTGAGCATCAGAGTACTATGATTGAGACCACAGGTGTGTTGTGGGGTACCCCTAACTCTGCACTATTTGATTCTGGTGCTTTAGATTCTTTTATTTCTTCATCCATTGTGGAGCGGTGCGGACTTGTGTCTGCTAAGCAGGTAGATAGGTGGCAAGTAGAGTTGGCTATAGGTGTGTGAGTGTTTGTAGATGCCTTTGTTCCCAGTTGTGAGTTGGACCTAGGACCCTTTGTCACTTCAGTTGACCTTCGAGTCATTCCTTTGGGGTCCTATGGAGTTGTGTTAGGGATGGATTGGTTATCATCTCACAATGCTCGTGTAGACTGATGTTTGAAGAAAGTAGAGTGTATAGATGACCATGGTAGGAAATTAGGGATCATTGGAGTTTAGCAATTGATATCCTTATGTATGATTTCTGCTATGAAACTTAGGCGGTGCATGCGTCAAGGGTGTCAGCTTTTTGTAGTTTCTCTTGAGGATGTGGATGAGGGGGAGAGTCAAGAAATTGCTCTTGATGGTCACCCTATTCTTTGAGAGTATGCTTATGTGTTTCCTTTGGATATTCTCGATATGCCTCTGAAGAGAGACATAGATTTTCGCATCGACCTGGTTCCTGGTGTGAAACCCATTTCAAGAGAACCTTATCAGATGACTACTCAGGAGTTGAGTGAGTTGAAGTTACAAGTTGAGTAGTTATTGGCCAAGGGATTCATTCATCTTAGCATATCGCCTTAGGGTGCATTGGTTATCTTCATCAAGAAGAAGGATGGTTCTCTTTGATTATGCATTGATTATCGAAAGTTGAATAAGGTAACCATCCAGAACCGATATCCATTGCCTCGGATTGATGATCTTTTCGATCAGGTAAAGGGAGCCAAGGTGTTCTCTAAAATAGATCTGAAATCTGGGTATCATCAGTTGTGTATTCATGATGTAGACATTCATAGGACGGTGTTTCATACTCGTTATGGGCACTATGAGTTCACAGTGGTGCCATTTGGGTTGATGAACGTGCCTTCAATGTTCATGAGTCTTATGAATGGGGTTTTTCGCACCTACCTTGACCACTTTGTCCTTGTGTTCTTGGATGACATATTGATTTATTCTAGATCTATGGAAGAGCATGGGGGTCACTTGCGTCAGTTATTGTAGTGCTTGAGGGAGAATCAACTTTTTGCGAATTTGGAAAAGTGTGATGTCTTCCAGTCAGAGGTGAGCTATCTTGGTCATATAGTTTCAAGAGAAGGTGTATCTGTGGATCCTTCTAAGATCCAAGCCATTATTGATTGGTAGCGTCGACCAATGTTTCTAAAGTTTGAAGTTTCATAGGTTTGGCTAGATATTACCATCGCTTTGTTCAGAGCTTTTCTCGGATACGCCATCCGATTACTTCTCTTCATAGGAAAGGGAAGAAGTTTATTTGGTCAGAGTAGTGCAAACTAGCTTTTCATACCTTGAAGGAACTCGTTAATGCTCTAATTTTGATAGTTCCTAACCCATTCAGAGATTTCATGGTATGCATAGATGCCTATTTAGAAGGTATAGGTGTGGTGCTTATGCAGGATGGACGTGTGGTTGCCTATGAGTCTCGCAAACTCAAGGATCACGAGTTGAACTATCCAGCTCATGACTTGGAGTTGGAAGTTGTAGTGCATGCATTGGTTCGTTGGAGACATTTCCTGTTGAGGCATCGGTTTGAACTGCATAGTGATCACCGCAATTTGCAGTATATTTTCACGCAGCCGAATTTGAATGCTTGACAACGAAGATGGATGGAATTCCTCTGCGAGTATGATTTTTATGTTTGTTATATTCAGGGGAAAGAGAACATAGTGGCAGATGCTTTGAGCCATAGGTGGCATGAGGTAGCAACATTGTCCCTTGGTGTGGACTTGAGTGAGAGAATTCTTGGAGTTCTACCTCAGGACACCTAGTATTAGGATGTTAGAGCAGTGTTGGAGTCTAGAATACCATTGGAGGGTAGATATTCTGGTTATACTCTTGAGTTAGATGGTCTTCTTTAACATATTGGTGTTAGCATTTGGCATTATAACAGACAATGGAAGATTGTTGGCATTTCAATAAGGATATTGAGAAGGTTGTTGATGATTATGGATATAACTAATTAAGGATGTTTACTATCTTAATATTATTATTTTGTTATTGATGTCAAGAATTTGATTTTCTAATTCAGTATGATGTTGCCATATCTTGAGAAGCATGATTTCAAGAGTATAAAGATGTCGGTAAAAGACATAGAAAGATTATGATGAATAAGAGGATGAATAAGGTATTCAATGGGCAACTATTACCGAGTCAGACAATGATGAGATCATGATGTTTAGATTGTTTTAACATCATACATATGTTGTAAATTGTAAGGTTAATACTATACTATGTTACCAAGCAAAGAACCTAGTCAGTAAACCCTAAGGAACCTAGTCGATAAACCCTAAGGTTATCGCTATCAGTTAATGAAGGCGGAATGTCTACCGAGTGAAGTTTAGTATTTATTGAGTTGTAACCGAGTTGTAAGTGAGCTGTAATAGAATGCATTAAATGTTTACATGCATTATTTAATGGAGGAAGCTGATGAGCTAGAACTGATTAAATGATTGGTATGCCATAAATAAAGTTTGTTAAGAATCTATGGCAATGGAAGATCGATAGGAAGATCTATAGTTCAGATTGAACCGCAATACTCGAGCACAAGTTCCAAGAAATATATGCAAGTTCCAAGGCAAGGTAAAACATTTTTCAGATCGAAAGATACATTGAACCTGGTCAAACATGAAGATCTGATGGCTATGATTGATCATGGGAAAAGTGATCAAGGAGATTAAGTAGTTAGCTAATTGTTTTTAAATAGGGAACTGTTGATAAACAATGCATGCGAGCAAGTGTATGCATAGGGATGCTACATAGTGATTACCGAGCATAGAAGCCTGAAGACCTGTTTGAATAACAGAGTATAGAAGCCCAGCAAATGGACAAGATTAGTTCTATGTCTAGATTGTATTGAACAAATAAGAATCTACTTTAGCATTTTAGATGTGAAGTTGCAGATAGATTTTTATTACTATTATTTTGTGAAAGTGACAGAAAATCTCTTAACTAAGTGGACTTAACAGTCTTATTTGTAAAACCCGCTAGCAAGGTGACATTCTGATTGAGTGTTTGAAATCCTTTAAAAAGGTCACTTCTAACATGGTGAAGATCCTAACAGATCTGAGGGAAATCCCTTAACTGGGTCACATCTAGCAATGTGTTTGTAATCTTTAACAGGATTTGCTTTTAACCGAGTATACTCTAGAAGAGTATATTTCTTAATGGGTCTGAAATCCCATAGTGGTTTTTCCCTATTTGGGTTTCCACGTTAAATTTGGTGTTATGAGGTTTATGATGTTTATATGCTTTTGAGTTTGTATGTTTAGCAGTTTTGGTTCTATTACTGAAGTATATGTTACTGAGGTTGAATCTGATGTTTTTATGGAAGATTAAGTTTGTATGATTCACCCCCCCCCCTCTCATCTTGTTGGCTATTGGATCTGTACTTATATTAAGTATCAGAACTATCATTTGGATGGATGTATGTACCTCCTTTGGAGGGTCTTTGAGTTTTTATCATGATTGAGGCTCATCATGCACCTTATTCGGCACACCCTGGTGTCAAGAAGATGCACGTTGAACTTAGACAGATATATCATTGGGATGGTATGAAATGTGACATTGCAGATTTTGTGTCCAAGTGCTTGGAATGTCAGTGGGTGAAGGTAGAGCATCAGCACCCTGTAGGGCTTTTATAACCGATTTGCTACTGGATTGGAAATGGGATATCATTTCCATGGATTTCATAGTAGGGTTGCATGTTTCTTCATGTCGTCATGATGCCATCATAGTTATTGTTGATAAATTGACCAAAGTTTCCCATTTTGTGCCTATTAGATCTTCTTATACAATAGCAGTGGTGGCACAAGTCTTCTTGGAAGATGTGGTGAGGTTGCATGGGATCCCAAGGCAGATCATTTCTGATAGAGACCCTATCTTTACTTCAGCCTTGTGGACCTCTCTTTAGCATGCTTTGGGGACCCAGTTGAATTTCAGTTCAACTTATCACCCAGAGACCGATGGTCAAATTGAGCATGTGAATCAGGTCTTGGAGGACATGCTTCGTATGTATGTTATGGATCAGCAGTCATGCTGGGAGGAATATCTTTTCCTTGTGGAGTTTGCTTATAAAAATGGTTATCATAGCTCTATAGGCATGTCACCCTTCCAGGCATTGTATGGTCATCCTTTCCACAATCCTTTGAGCTAGGATCGGTTGGAGGATAGGGTGTGTTTAGGCCCAGATTTTCTTCGTAAGATGGAGCAGCAGGTGGAGCAGATTCATAGGCATTTGGTGGCTGCTCAGGATAGGCAAAAGAAGTATGTCGATGCCCATAGAGTCGATCATCAGTTTTCTGTTGGCGACCATGTGTTCTTGAGAGTGTGACCACAAAAGAGTCTGATCCATTATGGAAAGGGTTCTAAGTTTGTGCCTCATTTTGTAGGCCCTTTTGAGATCCTTGAGAGGATAGGACATGATGCCTATCGTCTTTCCTTACCGTCGAGCCTATCCTGCATCCATGATGTCTTTCATGTTTCTATTCTTCATCCTTATCATTGTGATGTGACCCATGTGCTTGATTGGAATTCTTTGCGGGTCGAGCACAGGCAGCTTTCCATGGATCCCATGCAAATTCTTCAGCAGCGGGGTTTGACCCTCAGGGGTCGTGCCATTGAGCAGGTAAGGGTCCTATGGGATCCTAGTGACAAGACCTCAACAACTTGGGAAGATGCAGCGAAGATGAGAGAGCTTTATTCTTATCTATTTTAGGCTTCCAGGAGTAAGCCTAGGCTTGGGGTGGAGGATGTATTACCCCTCATTGATCAACCTCTTTTGTATGTTTTGAGTTACTTCAGTGACTGTTCAGTGGAACATTATCGTATATTGATTTGGATGCTATGCAATGTTATTTCATGCTTTATCTGGATTGATGGTGTATGATTTTATGTAGTATCTCAGTGCTTATGATTAATGTTATGTTATGGATAATTATCATGGACTGACACTTTTCCCTTATATTGCAATGCATTATTTGTATGTTGCGTGTTTGCAAGTGTATTGGGATGTGAGGGGATGATTTTCCTTCACTCACTCCGATGAGACAGGGAACATCATGATTCTCCTTCATCGGTGTGTGTGCCAAATCTATATATATAGTGGTCTATATGCACGTGTGGTTCTTTGGTGCAGGACATTGTAGGTACTAGTACCGGGTAGGTACGAGGTATTGACTCCACCTGGTTTCATAGGTCTGAGCATGCCTTATATATCTGATGGGAGTGGAGGAGATAGTTGTTGTACCCTAGTTTGACCACAGTTACACTTGTGTGAGTATTGTCAGTCGGTTGTGTTTCCTTGTCTGGCTATGATGTGTGTCATGGTGCCTTGGTTTGGTCATTTGAGAGTCATCATTTGATCATTCTTGGTTTTGCATGTTTCCATTTATTTAGATGGTTATTTAATTTAAATGGATGATGCTACCTTATGTTGGCGTAATTATTTAATTATTATGCTCTGTGATTATTGATTTATTTAAATTAATGATTGCTAGATTAAATGGTAAATGACTTAATTTATTATGTTAAGTTGCATAATGTGTTTTGTGGAACGAAATAAATAATTGATTTGGTGCGTAGTATCATAACATTAATAAAGATAATTGTACCTCTTGCATAGGTGAGTGCTAGTACAGGGCTCATAATGTTGCGAGAAGGCTTGGAATGGCAAACTGACCGCCTTGTCTTATCAAAAGGTTGGTAGGATCCGCATTAGACTTAGTTGGAACCGAAGGTTTGGGAGAGGTTACTAAGACAGTGAGTTGGGACCTATTGAGGTTGTACCATGGTATCCATCTTAAGCTATGTGATGACACTCTCTCATTTGGTTCACTTGTGTGTTTGTGATGTTGAGTCACCTAAAGTTTGAGGAGTCATATTGTGTTGTCATAGAGTCGAATTGTTTTGTCGACCATGTCATGTTTATGCTTGTTTGAGGGTCCTTAGCTATCTCCTAGCATGGTGGGGTGATTCCATTTGGGAATTACATGGTCAGGTGGTAGTGCCACTTCCCATCAGATGTTCAAATTTGTACCTTCCTGCAAGGATTGGCTTTGTAGGTGTTCCTGTGGTTCGTACCTCATGCTTCATCTCATGTTGGAGATTATTGTTATTTGGAGACCTGTGTGGTCATTGTAATATTGATCTTATGTAACCTTGTATTTGGTTGAGATGTACCCTTAAATGTATTTTGAGAAGCTATGTATTGGAAGAGCAATGTAACCCTATGTTGGGATGTTTTTATCAGTTTCCTTTATGATGTTGTAAATGCTTATTGAAGTGGAATTATATTGTATCCTTTCAATCTTTCAAGGATGAATCATTATTTGCTTATGGCTTCTTGTGATCATTGAGTTAATGATGCTTATGTGGATTTAAGGTTTGGTGGAATTCATGCTTGAAGTTAATTCTTCGTTGGTTACCCTTAAGGAATTTTGGTGTAAGTCTTCCACGTGTGTTATCGTGCATGTTGTGTAAATGTACTTATGATGTTTATACTTTAAAAAAAATTGTTTCACCCTTGTTGTGGGTTTTTCCTTCGAGGTTCATGGCGGGGCATTACATAGGATTAAACTAGCATAGGATCAAGTTTTTTAATTGTGGAAATAAACCTCACACTTATGGATTTGATCTAGTAATTTGAACAAATATAATCTTTGTTTCTCTTGATGTGCATCTACTTTTTTTTTCCTCTTATGGTATCTATCAATTGGAGCTATTTAATAAAACCTTGACAAGATTGTCATTGTGTCGCAAGGAAATATGTACTCCTAGATGAACCCTAGAAACATGTGTAATAAGGTTAAGAGTAATACTCTTTGAACATGCATATGCTCCTTGAATGAATATGTAGATCTATATTCATTTAGTGTAGGAATTGAAGTGTTACAATGCAAATGATAAGTCTTGGATTTCTTAGAGAGATTAGATGAGTAACTAAAGGAATTGAATGTCTTTAAAAATAATAACACAACAATACATCACTCATAAAATACTTCTCATTCATACAACCACAACAAAAATATCAACTAATGTGTTTGAAAACCATGAAGCAAATTATAAACAAAACCCACTAGTATATATACTTTTCAATTAGTTTAGAAACTAAATCTCTATACTTTAATAAAGATAAATAAATTACACTTATATGAGAAGGCACCATCCTTAGCAAGATCTGATGGCAGCTTGGATCATTTCTACAATTAATGCTACTAATATTACAACTATTAAATATTAAAGGATTAATTCTAGTGAATGCAGTATGTAGAGTATGGGTAATCTTGTAAAATCATTAGATTTTAAAATCTAGATTTGTATTGAGGACAAGGTACATGACTTTATACATAATTCCACATTTGTCAATAGGTCAATGTATCAAGGCATTTCATTTAAATAGGAATAAAAGTAAATGAAAAATGATATGGATATGCAAATTTCATCATTATATTCTATCTTTATTTTGAGTTGTATGTGAATCTTGGAATGATTAAAATCTTCTAAATATATTTAGCATTCACAAGTATGCATTAAGATAAGCATTCAAAAGGATATAAAAGGGCTCCATTAGAATGGCCACAAAAGTGCATCGAAAAGATCTAATGGGTATGCAAATTTCATCATGACATTTTGTCTTTATTTTGAGGTGTATGTGAATCTTATAATGATAATTTTTTTATGAATGTAAGTAACATTCAATAACCATACATGCAAGCTAAATCTTCAAACACTAAAGGATGTGAAATGGGGTTCATATAAAGTAATGAACCCTCTATGTTGTTACTTTGTATGTTTTTCCTTTACCAAGAACTCTCCATAGGAACTTGCAAAGCAAAAGAAAAATATTTCATGAATAGATTTTGTAATACAATTAGCAATAAATGTAATTGATGCCCTCCTAAATGGCACAAGGTTAGTTTAAGATCAAAGAACACAAAAACACACAAAACATTAGTGTTAATCAATCGAAAACTAATCTAAAAAGGCATACCAAAAGAGAGACTACAAGCATGCAAGCATATTTAACTATCAAAGCAAACATGATGAGGCATCTCCAAATACCTCCTAACATACTCCTAGTTCCTTCTCCCTTCTTCCTCTCCTCTCCAAGTTCCAAAATAGTGTAGTTCTCAGCAGCTTTTTGCACTATGGATGCTTATGGAGGATTGAGATTTGTAGTATAGCTCCAAATATGAAATGAAAAGCTAATATTATGCTAAAATGATTGATTTTACCAAAAAGACAAGATTTAGTTATGCTATGCTAAATGCTCTCTAAAATGTCTATAGCTTAGATGCGTACAAGTTTTCAGGATCTGGATTATGAAGGAATGGGCTCTATTTATAGAAAAAATGGAGCAATGGATGGTCAAGATTGAAAGGTTTAATCAAGGGCCAAGTTTGAAAGTTGGGGATCCATGTGCTCAATTGACACCAATGAAATGGTGACAAATGTCAACATAGGGTTGGGTTGAAAGAAGAGGTTGGAGGCATTAAAGGCCTGAGAAGACCTCATGGCTATCTAAAGGCTAAGAGTCAAGCCTAAATTAAGATTACCCACTGGATTAGGAATTAATCCAAGAATAAACCTTTGTGCAAATGATTAAGAGATAATCATGGTCAAAGCATTAAAGGCTTGATGAGACCCTTGGGTTGGATAGAGGTTGAGTCAAAACAAATGTTTTAACCATGTGGGAGGGTTGAATTAACCATTAATGGTTATTGGAGACTTTGGGGATTAAGTGGTTGAAAGTTGGAAGCCTTTAAAGGTTATCAAAGACTTTGAGGAATTAAGTGGTTGAAGGTTGAAAGCCTTTAATGGTTATCAAAGACTTTTAGGCTTTGAGAAGTGACTCCATTTGGCTTAGGAATGTGACAAAGTTTAGGGAATGGATTAGGCTAATTAGGAAGGGGTTAGAAGAATCTAGAAGGGGATTAGATTTTTGCAAGTGGATTGGTGGGTGAGGGAAAATAGGATTTTTTTTAAAATAAAAATTCATTTATTTCAATAAATGTGTGCAAGTTGCATTTGTAGGAAAATGCAAGTGGGGTGGGGATTTAAAATGATTTAAATAAATATTAATTTATTTAAAAGAGGAAAAGGGGGATTTTAATTAAATAAATAGATTTTATTTATTTAATTAATTGGAATTTGATTTTAATGAATTAATTAAAATAAATTGAATAATTTATTTAATTAATAGAAGAATGTTTGGAAATGAATTAATTAAATATTAATTTAATTAACTGATGGCTAGTGGATTTTTAACCAAATAAATAGCAAATATTCATTTAATTAAAATGGACAGATTTATGTGACTACATTTGCCCCTCTTTGAGACGGTGCAGTTTATCGCATCGTTTCAAAGAAAGAACAACTGGTGTGAAGAAATGCCCCAGAAAATGTAAATTTAATGGGTGGTATGCCCCCTCGAGAGATGGGCCGAAAAATTTCAAAAAATCGGGCGATCGCTCGAAAAAGAATGAAAATTGGCAGGGTGATAGAAGAGAAGAAGTGAGGTATACGGGTGAAAAATAGAAGAAATCGGGGGAAACATGGAGAAATGGGGGGCTCGGGAAGTTCACGGGGACCACGGCGATGAGCGGGGGCGAAGTTACGGTGACGGCGGGGGGTATAAATGGGGTGAAAGGGGTGAAAATAGGATCATTTGTGACCGCGACCAGTTGAAAACGAGAGCTCTGACAGTGACATTTGGAGGAGCAAAGAGGAGCTACTATGCCGATCCCGATCACCGAGCACAGATTCGAGCGAGTCCAGCGATTCCAGCGGCCAAACGACTACGGACCAGCGGTACGCAAATTCAAAAACTTACTTTTCAGGTATTTTTGATAGGTTTTTAGTTAAGTCCAAGTCAAGTCGGAGCAAGAGCACTGAAACTCGGGTTTTGGTGCTTTTGCTCCATAAACTAGCGCTATTGTGCCGCAATGGCGCTATTGTGCTGTTGTTTGAGCGCTTGTGCAATGCATTAGTGCTATTGTATGGAAGTTTTAGTGCTTTGGACTAAGTAGCGCTATTGTAGGGTTAATTGAGCGCTATTGACATGAATGAGCGCTATTGTATAGCTGGTTTAGCGCTTTTGTTTTTGTAGTGCTTTTGTGTTGCTGTTTAAGCGCTTTTGCCAGTTTAGTAGCGCTATTGTGTCAAACTAGCGCTTTTGTAGGTAAAATAGCGCTTTTGCCTTAGGATAAAGAGATGCCCCAGTTTTGGACAAAACAAATCTCCTGATGCCAATGATTGATGGATGGCGAGGTGAAGGGGGAGTTGTTTTGAACCATAGCAGCCCGATGAGACTTAGGTCATTTGTTAGAATAAATGCCTGTTTGAAGTCTAGGTGGCCATGATTGCTTACCTGTTGAGACCCGAAGATACTTGATCAAAGTATCTGATAATAGTCTAGGTTTAAACTTAAGAAAATTTGAAAACAAAACAATTGATGGTGATTGATGAACGTCTATGTGCAGGAGGATCTGCGCATGTTGCAGTTATGCGAGCGCCATCCTGCGACACAGGGGTTGCGGGACCGGTTGACACAGATAGAGATTGATTGCATAGCAGTGACTAGGTTGTACAAGGTGATGCACATGCCCATGATTCGGATGAATCACGGCCTGATTACAGCCTTGGCAGAGCGATGGCATAGTGAGACGTGCACGTTTCATCTAGCCCAGGGAGAGATGACAGTGACTTTGGAGGACGTGTGGCGTATCCTTCGGATTCTGATTCGGGGGGAGCTGGTGACATACGATAGATCCTGGGGCACGGTGTCATGTCAGAGGATATTTGATGATGATGTATACATTGACGATGGCTCGATCGCATGGGAGGATATAGCGGCACTATATGAGCCCCTTCTAGCAGTTTTGTCAGGGATTGTGGGAGGACTGCTGTGTCTAGACCGGCGGTCACATGGATTGGCAGTGGGATGGGGACAGGTTATAGAGATGATGATGACTGAGGGGACCCGATTTTCCTGAGGGCCATGCGTGTTAGCGCACATGTATTAGGAGCGACACAAGGTAGTATACCGAGGGAGGGGTTCTCTAGCAGTGGGCATGACGCTGCTACATGTTTGGGCATGGGAGCACCTACCAGTGACTCGACCAGTGAGTCTTAGATTCTGGGCCGTGGACCAGCCATACATGTTTATGTACAGTGGCATGATGAGTCAGAGCCGATGGAGGTGGAGGAGGAGGAGGAGGAGGAGGTGGGTTGGGGATGCCGAGGCAGTGGAGAGGGAGAGGTGGACTACCTCTTCAGATATCACAGGGACCTTTGGTACAGAGGAGAGTGCAGCTGAGTGGGAGGGGGATGGAGAGAGAGATCTCGATGGATACAGGTGCAGGGGAGGGTGGTGCAGGAGAGGGACCTACTGGCAGGGGTGATACAGGTGCGGCAGCGATGGACATGGGAGAGAGAGCTACTGGAGATCTGCGGGATCATATGATAGTTCATTTGCAGAACCGGATAGAGAGGTTGGAGGAGGAGGTAGCAGCTAGGGATGTTCAGCTGTTTGCACGAGAGTCAGAGCTGACAGTGGTGCTGCGGGAGAGAGATACTACGGTGGAGAGATTGGCGGAGCTACAGGAGAGAGTTCGAGCTGGAGTAGGAGCACAGGGGCCTACAAGGGAGGTTATGAGGCAGTTTGGGCGAGCACAGGTTGAGATAGAATACTGGCGAGGCTTATATGAGCAGGTGGTGCCACTCAGTCAGCGAGCTCTTAGTTATACCCAGATGCGGCAGACGAGATCAGAGCGATCACAGAGGATGCAAAGCAGTGGGGGAGTGATGGGTCCTTTGAGGCGGGAGAGATCAGAAGATACAGGAGGGAGTGGGGGTTCGATGAGGCCTCCACGGAGAGATGGATCAGGTGGTGCAGGTACCAGTGGTGGAGCAGGTAGAGGTGGTGGGACAGCATCTAGCCAGAGTGGCATTTGAGAGAGCATTTTTGCATACATGTATATTGTACCATTGTTTATTTATGGACTGTATCTTGGATGGCTCTTGGTAGCCGATTTTGTAGACTTCATTGTACTCTGATATATGAGATGATATATATATATATGAGGAGATCCCATATTTTGGTGATATGCATTTGATTTATGTATGGATGTTTATGCCTGATGATGATTTATTGCTTAGATGGATGTGTGTACATGTATGCATTTGATGAGGTATTTCCTATATGCATGTTTTTATGATGAGTTATGATGTGAGATACTGACATATGAATGCAGGTTTATATACATATGATGTATTTGATTTTTGACATAATGCTTTATGTATGTAATGCCATGATGATATATGCTTATGTTTGATGCATGAACAGGATTTTGGTATTTCCTATTGCGATGTAATGATGAGATAATGTTAATGCAATGGTTGAATGAATGATGTTATGTATGAATATGCATCTAGACGTGTTTAGATGAATGTAATATGGATAAACAAAATGTAAAGTACACATGTTTTATATGAGAATGCCTAAATGATGATGTATCGGAGTATATAATATGAACCAATGTTTTTGGAAACAAATGGATTTTATGACTCTAAATGTTTTAAGTAAACATGATGATATGAGGATACTATAACTTATGTTGTTAATAACTGCACCTTAATGCAATTAAAAATGGATAATGAAATGTAATGTGAAATGACTCCTAAAATGTGCCTAATAAGATATGTTAATAAATGGAGGAATGAATGCCCCTTTTAACTATATAAAGGAATGGATGTAATGATAAATGATAAAGGATAATGAAATGATGATGAATAATCAATACTATATGAATGCTTAGTAAAGGACTAAATATAATCAAAGACAATTTAATCCCACGAATAAATCAACCTATTTATGATTAATGCAATGATGCAAAATGATTGATGAAAACTAATGTCCAAAATGAACTATATGCAATATTAAGTTTAAAAATGACATGAATGTTTAATGCAAGATGCAACTAAACGTTAATGCAAGATGCAACGAAATACTTAATGCAAGATGCAACTAAATGGGAGGATGATATGATCATGAGGAATGCAAGGTTTGTAAGACTTTGCGTGATGCATTGATGATGTATCAGAGTACTCGATCGTGATTGTATCCAAGATCATCTTTTATTGGTCATTTGTTGCATGTAAATCCTACATATGAATGAATGGGTGGGTGATATGCAATGGAATGCAATGTATAAACAGATGAGATGAGATGACGATCCATAGTGCTCTATTTTCATCATTGAGCTTTAAAATGTTGGAAGAAAATACAAGCATCTGGACACAATGATTCAAGATGACCTGAGTATTTCTTTCATGGATTTTAATATAGCAAGTTAATACAAACGACTTGATATAAGGGTCAAGTCGACCAGAGTATTGCTTGCGGAACAGACAAGGATTATCTCCTTTCATGCATGACTTGGATCGTCCTCCTTGATCTTAGGCTGATCAGATCCTGAGACAAGTGCATACCGTACTAAGAAAATAAAACCTTTATCCAATTTGGAGGAAGAGGAACCAAAGAATGAGCATTGTACCTGCAAACAAACAGTATATACATAAAGAATAAAGAATAAGGATCCTTGGTAATGGTTCATGCCCATATGGTCGAGGTATACGCTGTAGTCAGCAAGCCATAATGATCGATGACTGCATTTGGCATAAGATCACGTAGCTTAGTGAACTTCCCACGTAGACACCATTAGTACATGCCCCAGAACTTCATCGGAAATAATGCGCAAATGATACAAACAATGCTGAAAGATTTCGATACAAAGAAACGAAGGCTTGTACTCACAAATCAACCAAGTATTTGATAGCTGAACATAATTTTCTTGTCAAAGAAAATGTCACTTTTGTCTTTGTTTTGGTAAGGAAGGATGCATCCTTGTTTAAAGACAGGTTTGGATTGTTAATGTCGATTGTGTGGTTTGATTGATAAATGGTCTTTGTGTGAGTATTTTGTCAATCTTTGTTTTGTATCTATGAGTATGTACAATGTGTTGTCATGTTTTTGGTTCGATTTTTGATGGTTTTTCGATGTTTTTTGGATTTTTGTGAGACATTTTTCTGAGTGTTTTTGGTATTTTGATGATTGTTTGAATGTTTTTGGTATTTTGAGAGTCACTTTTCCAATGTTTTTGGTATTTTCTGATGATTGCTTGAATGAAGAACTTTAACGAATCATAAGACAATGTAGAATCCACTTCCATCAATAGGTTAAGGGCATTGCCCCCAGTGTAGACATGTCGATGATATAGCGGGATGCAAGACGCATGGAGTACTTTCTCTTTGATTACAGATTAAATAACAAGCCATGGTTAGGATGGATGGATGGGTGTATGCATGACTGTGATCGCAACGAGCCTGAAAGATACTGGAGCCATTATCTTTACGAGTGGCGCCTGTTTTCCAGGTTTTCACCATCACACTTACCTAAGGTGCCACCGGAGTGGTTGTTCACCGTTTGGATGTATGATTTTTCTTTACTTTTTTTGAATGTTTTTGTATTTTCTGGTATGCCGGGGAGCCTGATGCTCTGTACAGCTTATGTGTAAAACCGTTTGAGGTGCATGTTGTTGATTGGATCGGCAAGCGGTTCTCCTTCTGATGTAGCCAACTGATATGCCCCGGACCCGAATACAGCAGTGACAACATATGGGCCCAACCAGTTTGATTCAAACTTGCCTTGATGTTCTCTATTTGGTTGGTTGCGAGGATTCTCTCGAAGAACAAGATCACCTACCTCAAATGTACGAGATCTAACTCGGTGATTGTAGCTTCTGCTCATGCGCTGCTGATAGGCTTTGAGATGATTGTATGCAGCTTGTCGCTTTTCATCAAGTAACTCTAAGTCCTGCAGATGGGATACTCTGTATGCTTCATCATCGATGAGATTATGCAAGGAAACTCGTAAGGATGGTATCTCGACCTCAATAGGTAAGATGGCTTCAGCACCATAGACCAATGAATAAGGAGTTGCGCCTGTAGGGGTCCTAATGCTAGTTCGATATGCCCATAATGCTGGATTCAATTGAACATGCCAATCATGACCGGCATCATTTACCGTCTTCTTTAGGATCCGCAATATGTTTTTATTCGATGCTTCGGCCTGACCATTGCCTTGTGGGTAATAGGGGGTGGAAAAGCGATGTTGGATATGAAATTTCTCACAGAGCTCACGGACATCCTGATTTTTGAAAGGAAGACCGTTATCTGTGATGATGGACATGGGTACACCATACCGATAGATGATGTAGTTGAGGATAAATGAGGCGATCTGCTTGCCGGTGACTTGGGTAAGTGGAACAGCTTCGATCCACTTTGTGAAGTATTCGGTAGTGGTAATAATGAATTTATGGCCATTGGATGAAGATGGATGAATCTTACCCACAAGGTCAAGGCCCCATTGACAGAAAGGCCATGGTGTTGTGATTGGTTGTAGTTCCTGTGCAGGTGCATGTATCAGGTCACCATGAATTTGACATTTCTTGCATTTCCTGACAAAGTAGTAGGAATCCTTTTCCATAGATGGCCAATAGTATCCAGCTCGCATGATCTTCTTGGCTAGTGATGGACCACTTGAGTGAGTCCCGCAAATTCCTTCATCTACCTCTTCTAAAACCTTTTTTATCTCACCTTGTTCCAGACATCGAAGGAGAGTACCATCAAGACTGCGTCGGTATAGGGTTTCGGCAATAATGGTATATCGAGCAGTTTGGCGAATGAAGGTTTTACGTTGGTTATTTGATTGGTCGAGAGGAAGGGTGTGATCGCGGAGATAGGTGTAGAACTCACCGTATCATGGGGATTCAGAACCGACAAGGTGACATATCATTTCGCATTCAGGGATATCATAAGCGGGGATCCAAAGCTATTCTACCAAGAACTCGTAGCGTGTTGAATTTTGTGGAAGATCTAGTAGAGATGCGATGGTAGCCATAGCGTCAGCAGCTCGATTCTGATCTGTTGGTATCTGCTCAAAAGTGATAGTAGTAAATGATGTCTTTAGATTGTCCACCATTTGCTTGTATGGCATGAGTTTATCATCTTTGGTCTGATAGTCATCTGTTGCTTGTCGAATGACAGTTGCGAGTCGCCATATACTTGCAGTTCTTGTAATTTCCATTGTACGGCTAATCTGAGTCCTGTGATCAAGGCCTCATACTCTGCTATGTTGTTTGTGCATGGAAATGTGAGTCTGTAAGACTTCGGAATGCTATCACCCTGAGGTGTGATAAACAGAATGCCTGCCCCCGAGCCGTGCCTAGTGTATGAACCATCAAAATATAGTTTCCATGGTTGTGCTGTTTTGATCGTGAATATCTCTTCATCTGGAAAATTGGAAATGAGAGGATGATCACCTATGAGAGGTGCATCAGCCAACTGATCTGCAATAACCTGACCTTTGATAGCTTTATGGTCCACATACTCAATGTCAAATTCACTTAGAATCATCACCCATTTGGCCAAGCGACCTGTCAATGCTGCTTTGCTAAGTAAGTACTTGAGTGGATCAATTTTTGTGATGAGTTGTACCTTGTGCGTCAACAGATAGTGCCACAATTTAGTGGCTGCTAAGATTACTGCTAGGCAAGCTCGCTCAATAGGTGTGTAATTGAGTTCATAGCCCACTAGCGTGCGAGAGATGTAGTATACAGCACACTCTTTTCCTTCTGGATTATGTTGTGCCAGTAGTACACCCAATGCTATACTTGTTGCTGAGATATAGAGTAACAATGGTCTACTTGGATTTGGTGGCATCAACAATGGTGGATTCATGAGATAGTCTTTAAGCGTCTGAAATGCTTGTTGGCATCGGGCATCCCACTGAAAGCGGATATTCTTGTGTAGCAGGTGTGTGAATGGGTGACACTTATCAGCCAATTGTGCAATGAATCTTCGGATGGATTGAAGTCATCCTTGTAGTGTTCTTAGCTGACTGATATTCTTTGGAGGTGGCATGTCCATGATAGCTTTTACCTTTGCTGGGTCAACCTCAATGCCTTTGCTTGAGACAATGTATCCTAGAAGCTTCCCAGAGGTCACTCCAAAGACACATTTCTTTGGGTTGAGCCGAACATGGTATTGTTCCAGTCTATCGAAGATTTGATCTAAGATGTGGAGGTGCCCTTCTCTGGTGAGCGATTTTGCTAGTAAGTCATCCACATAATCTTCCATCATAGTATGCATCATGTCGTGGAAGATGGTGGTCATTGCTCTTTGATATGTTGCTCCTGCATTCTTTAGACCGAAAGGCATCACATTCCAGCAATATGTGCCCCATGGACAGGTGAAGGCTATCTTATGTTGATCTTCTGGTGCGATCTTTATCTGATTGTATCTGGAAAAACCATCCATGAGTGAAAGCATAGCATGTCCTGCTGTCAGATCTACTATGATGTCGATATTTGGTAGGGGGAAGTCATCCTTAGGACATGCCTTATTCAGATCTCTGAAGCCAGTACAAATGCGGATGCCCCCTTTTGGTTTGCCAACTGGCACAATGTTGGAGATCCATTCTGCATAATCAATTGGTCTAATGAAACCAACATCTAGGAGTTTCTTGAGTTCGGTTTTGACTAGCACTGCAATCTGGGGATGCATCTTACGAAGCTTCTACTTGACAGGTTTGGCTCCTTCTGCTACTGTGAGGTGATGCATGACTAAATCCGGATCAAGCCCAGGCATGTCTGCATATGACCATGCAAAGTTGATCTGGCATTGCTGGAAGAACTCTATAAATTTAGGCTGTTCCTCTGGAGTGAGAAGAGATGCCAGATGTATAATATGAGGATTTTCAGGAGTCCCCACATTGTATTCTTTGGTCTCCTCAATGAGGATCGTTGATCGTTCCTGTTGTGCATTAGCAGGGAGAATGTCAAACCCTTCATCCTCAGGCGCCTCAGAGAGGTTTTCACCGTTGGATACGCTCTTTCTTTTTACTTTTGTCGGATCAAACAGTGCCACAGTGTGGTTTTCACTGGAAGATCCATGTTTTATTGTTATATTTTTGCAGCTGAAAGGTTTGGCATCCGCCCCGAAGTATGCTGCGCTATTAAGTTTAATGGCGAATCCAGCTTTGTGATCCCCGCTTGGTAGATTATCCCTTAGTTCCAAAAAGTCAATGATAGCCTCATCGTTTTGGAAGAGGTCAAGACATGGGGGATTCGATTGGTTCCATTCAATGAGTTTAGGGTGGATAATGGGTATTACTTCATCGATTAGGTTAAGTTTAGTAGATGTATCAGTGAGGGTTAAGACAGTGTGGTGAAGGTCGTTGATGGTACTCTCCCTGTTAGAATCAGGCGTAGGATGAGACGTAGGGTTTGTGGAAGATGTTTCCAGCTCAGGTACCCAAGTGGTCTTTATCTGTGCTTCTCCATAAACAGGGATGTCTTTGCATGGTGGAGGTGGTGATGTGTCTTCCTCATCTGAAGTATTAAGCTGCACTGAATCAAATTCCCACTCATGTGAGTCAGTCTCTAAATCACTTTCCAGTATCTGATTGCTATACCATACTGGGATGTCTTTTGAGTTAAACACGGTAGGTGTGATTGGTTTATGTATTTTTGTAGTGATTACAGAATCTGGTACAGGGAGTATCGGTAATATTGACTCAGTTGCTTCTGCTGGAAGTGCTGGTGCCATAGATGCTGCCGCGTGTTCTGATATAGTTGCTGCTGCTACTGGTGTTATTGATGTGATGACTACTGCGGATGAGATGACTGGTTCGATTGGTGGGATGTTTGGCATTGGTGATAGTTGTGGTGGTGTTGTGAGCCTCGATGGGGCAGTGGGGATAGTTCTTGATGGTGCTTTGATTATAAAAGGTGTCCTCTTTGCAATAGGTGGGCAAAATGGTTTGCTAGGTTTGCCTTTGAATCTGAGTTTAGGAAGGATCTCTTTTTCAAAGCCTAGGCCGGTATTACCTTTGGGCTTGAATTCTGGTAGAAGAGGTTCATGTCATCCTTGTTTGCAGTATCCCAAAGCACTCTGACCATCATATCCCATTCTTTGCATAATGAGGAGGCCTTTACCATACTATTCCATAGGAAGTGTAACTTGCGGTTTATCAGTAGTGATGAGATCTTTATAGATCCATTCCACTAGGTCCTCATCTTGTGTCTCTTCCTCTTGACTCTTTCCAAGGATGAAAGGTGTCAAGGCACATGCAGGCGTGATTAATGGTTGTTGGAGTAACTGTGGTGGTTTACCATATGTTCTAGGGGAAGTGGGCATCTGTCCCACGCAAAAGAGTTGACTCAAGTTGTATTCCCCGGGACCTTCCTCTGCGACTTTCATCTTAAGCTTTTCTTGCTTGGGTATAGGGGTGTTTGAACTGATAAGAGAGGCGGGACTTACATATGATGTGGAGGGAATGGCTTCCCTATTATTAGGAACAGTAATCTCTGGTTGATGGCTGATATTATGGAAAAAAGCAAAGGGATTTGCATCACCCAGGATTGTGATCTCTGTACCGTTATGTGGGAACTTGATACATTGATGGTAGGTGGATGGAACGGCTTGCATGGCATGTATCCAAGGTCTTCCTAATAATAGATTGTATGGCAGAGGAAGGTCCAGAACCTGACAAATGATGTGCTTTACCATAGGGCCCACTCGGATTGGCAGTACCACAGCTCCTTTGGATGAATGCTCTGCATCATCATAGGCCTTGATGGTGATCTTCTTGCGAGGATCCACTGATTCTACTGCATAGCCTAATGTTGTGACCAATTGTAGTGTACAAATGTTCAGGCCTGCTCCATTATCTATCAAGACTCGCTTGATCCTGTGTTGGTTGATAAAGCCTTCAATGTGTAGCGAAGCATTATGAGGTTGTTGGAAAGAAGAGTTGTCACTTTCAGAAAAAGTGAGACAAGGTGATGACTTTAGATTCCCAACCATGGCTTGAAACTGGTCCGTATTCAGGTTTGCAGGGACTGATGCCTCTTGGAGTGCCTGATCCAAGATAGTTTTATGAGAAGGCGATAGGCGTAAAAGCTCTAAAATGGATATGAGCGCAGGGATTTTGTCTAATTGTTCCACAAGATTTTATTGCTTTGGGACGGAGGTGGTGCCTTGTGGAGCTGCCTTGATGGTGACCTTGCCACGATGCATAACAACATTGCAATTGGAGTTGGGATTTTTGAAGGTTATAGTTGCAATTTGTTCATTGGCATCATACAGGTGATTTACAGTGTAGTTATACGCAACCTGCGTATAATCAGTGGTGTCAGTGCCTCGCCAGGAAGTGGAAGGACCCCTTTGATCTTGTGATGGAAGCGGATTCTTGAACATCTGATGATCATTATTTGTTGTTTTTGGGTCATGTCCTTCAATCTCAATTTCTCCTCGATCAATAAGATCCTGAATAAGATCTTTCAATCGGTGACAATTGCTTGTCTTGTGTCCTCGTCCTTGATGGAACTCACAGTGTTCAGTAACTCTCCACCATGCCGGTTTGACTTGAGGCTCATAGTTTGATAGCTTAGGTAGAGTGACCAAATTCTGAGAAAGGAGTTGTCGCAACACTGTTTCAATGGGTTCCCCTAAGGGAGTGTATGTGCGTTTTTGTTTTTGTGGACGAGGTCTTGGTTCATCTTGAGATGTGATGCGACCTTGATTAGGAGGAACATTTGTGTTATTCTGAGGTGGAGGATTTTGCCCTGCAAATCGAACCATAGGTTGTGCATTTTGGATAGTTCGAGCATCCACAACCCCATCATTGACAATATTTTTGTTTTTGTTCCAGAAGTTTGGTTTATCACTATTGAAGCGTGGACGAGGACCATCTTTTGGTTCATTAAAGATTTTGATGAGTCCTTTCTTGATGAGTGCCCTTTCACATTTTATACCTTTGGTAATCATATCGTTAAAGGAGTCTGTGTCTTTGACATCCAGGTGAAATTCTATTTCTTTGTTTAAGTTGGAAATGAAAATTTCCACTAGTTCTCATTCAAGTAACTGAAGAGAATGTCTGCTAGACATTTGGCGCCATCGTTGCAGGAATACTGAGAATAATTCACCTGGTTTTTGTTTGGTGTTGCAGAGATCAACCATAGTGATATCACGTTCAATGTTATAAGAGTAATGAGATAGAAACTTCTGGATGAGTTCCTCAAATGTTCTAATGCCACCTGGTAGTCGGGAAAACCATGATGTGGTTGTTCCTCCCAAGCTTTGGGGAAAAAGGCGCATTAGGTATGTGTCCTCATAAGCCACTTCAAGACAAGCGGAATGAAATTCTCGGACATGATCACGGGGATCCCCCTTTCCTCTATATTTTTCAAATTTGGGTGTTTCGAACCCACGTGGAAAGGGTGGCATATAAAGATTCCTATCAAAAGGATAGGGACAAATGTCATTAAGTGAGAATTGATTGGTCTTAACACCACTATGAAGTTGTTGGGCGAGATTCTCGACTTGTTGCCGCAACATCTCCATTTCATTTGGAGGAGGAGGTGGTGGGTTACCTCGAGGAATGTTATATCTGGTGTGATTTCTACCTCTTTCCTCCTCATGGCGACTTTGTCTTTCTGATGCTTGTCTTAATTGGGCAAGATCAAAGTCAGAGGGGAGTTTGGCTCCATCTTGAGTGAGTTTTAAGAAGTGAGCATCCGCATTGCTCCTGAGTATTTCATCAAATAATCTGTTAAAGTGAGGGTTATGCTGAACCCTTTCGATTGTTGAAGGAGTGGGAGTACTTGGGTTTTCATCATTTGCATTTCCTCCAAGTACTTCTTGAAATTCATTGAGGTTGTCCTCTTCTTCCTCAATTTCTATTTCTCATTGCCTTGATCGCGATCGGGTTTGAGCCATTTTGTTTACAAGTTTTGTTTTGAAGTTGATTGAAGATGATGATGAGTTGTTGATGAAAGATTGATGATTTAGTGGTTTGTGTGGTATGTAGATCTCTAGCACTCTAAAGTAGATGTAACCAAAATTCCTTCTTCGAATTGCTTGCTTGTTTGATAAGTTTGAATGTGATAAGGTGTAGAGAAATCTGAGATGTGTTACAGATTTTGACTACCTAGTAATGAGAGGATTCACTCATGAACTAGTTTTAACCTGCGTAGATGTGTCTCTTAGGATGAGCTTATCCTAGATGTAGAAACAATCTAAAAGGTGATGTGATGTGTTTGATTCAAGCAATATCTAAAAAGGGATCTTGGGGACAAGAACCTTCGAATGTTTTGAGAGTTGGAACGGATTGATGATGAAGTGATGATGTATGAGTAAGATACTGGATGTTTTGTTTTCAACTTCAATAAAAACTTTGTGTTACAAATGGAACAAACTCTACCTCTTCCCTTTCAGGCATTGGTGGCACTTCTCGAGCTGTGTTGTAGGTGATACAGACGTTTGGGAAGAAGTTGGGATTGATCTTTCCTCCTTGATTTTTGTGATAACTTAGAGCTCTATATTGCATAAAAGCTCTGCGGTTCAATGATTCTGAATCAAACTCGTTTGTTTTACCTTGAAGGTATAGACGCATGCGATATAGAAAGACTCTATGTGAGACAAAAATTTGTCTATTAAGATAGAAGAATTTCCTCCTTTTGATCAAAGCTTTTGAGCTTAATGGTCTCCTTTTCAAGTTGATATTCTGATGACACTTCTTCTTTCGCAAGATGTGAAGAATGGTCATAAAATTTGACTCTTTGTTTGTTTTGCACTTTGTTTTTGGTATTTTTGTTTGTTTTTTATGTGTTTGGTTGTTTTGAAAAATGTTTGGTTGGATGAATACTTTGTTTTTGGGAAGTGATTTTCTGATTTTTCTTTGACAAGAAAACAAAGCAAGCACACAAACACAAGAATGTTGCCTAAAAGGCACAAATGAGTATGGGTCTAGATCAACCCAATCCTTGGACTTTGTTTTTGACCCTTCCTTTAGATGTATTTTAAGGTGTATTTCCAAAGCCTGAAGTCGGCTCAATTTGCACTAGGTCTATAAAACGAACACACTTCAAACACTTTTTATCCCTAAGGTCAAATGGCCAGTTGTGATAAATTTAGCCCACATCTTGATATTTCTTCGACTTTGGTACTACATACCTTATGAATCCCGCCTTGGCAGGTAAGGATGTGATATACTAAGTCTTGCATGAGCATAACAAATAGATGATCCCTGTGATGGGGGAGTCACCACTTTTATCAAGCCACAAGTGACTTTTCAAAAAGCTATGTTTCTACTCAAGGAAATATGTATGGTGAGTATCTTGGGAGCAAAACCATCTATGCTCTTGCACTAAATTATATCTCAAATATCCTCAATCAATAGAATGGGTGGGCTTCTACTTAAAGGTGTTTAGTCATGTTCGATGGCTTTGGACATAAGTTCATTCTGCAGTGACTCACTTAAGAGCCTTGTAACTGGTGGTGGGGCCCATTTGTCCTTTCGGCCAGTTACACTATAGGAACAGCTATACCCAAGGCTACAGCTTTCGCTCTCACCTAATTTCTATAGCGGCTCGAAGGATTTACCGCTCGAGGTCGTTCCCAAGAGTATCGATCCCTTGGCAGGCCTCTCTTAAAAAGATAAAATTTGAGTGTTACTAACACTTTTCTCTTGCACCTAGAACCACGAGAGCCAAGGGAGAGGATAGTGTGTGTTAGAGGTAGGACCACCCGACTGACTCTTTGCACAAGCGTGCCAAATATGTAAAACACTTGTTCCTTTTAATCCAGCATTTGCAAATGTGATTTAACTATTTGGAGATGTTGCTCCAACAGCCATGGTGTTCGTTTTAACTTCAATGGCAAAATGTGTTGTAATCTAAAATTTTAGAAATCCTGGTCAACTTAATGAAAAACACGTTTTGCTTGAAGTAAAATTTGTTTGCAAAACCCAAAACAAGTGGATTGTGTATTTTATTTGCACCAAAATTTTGAAGTGTGGATTGTAAATGTTAGGTCCAAATTGATGCAAGGAAATCAAATTTGTGTTGTTGATTTTAAGCACCAAAAGAAAATGGGTCCTAACTAGAAAACAATGAATATTTTTTTTTTTGTGTTTTTCAAGTTCTTTTTAAGCACTAAATGACAATTTTGTGATTTTTATGTTGGGTTGTTAACTTGCATGAACAAAAACAAGTTAGTAAAAATCAATGTTCAAGGGGGGCTTCCACAAGCCTAAGATACTCAATTTTTTGGTTACAAAATGACTTGGACAACACTCTGTCGCAATAGCGCTAGTCTGCTTTTTTATACAGAAGCGCTAATTTATACAATAGTGCTAGTATGCGCCTATAGAAGCGCTAATTTACACCATAGCGCTGAAAGAATAGGAAAAATCCGAGGGGTCAAAAGCGCCAAAATGTTGTCAATAGCGCCAGAATTGTGACAAAAGCACCAGAATGCTGTCAATAGCGCTGAAACTTTTTCAATAGCTCTATTTTAGGGACAATAGCACTAAAAGAAATTGTTTCGATAGCGCTAAAATGTATTCGTTAGCGCTAAAGCGCGACCTGTGTGGCAGTTTCAACAAGCAAATATGTTAGTTTGACAAAAAATAATCAGAAGGTTGCGTGTTCGATTCACGTCGGGTTCACCAAATGATGCCCTCCTAAATGGCACAAGGTTAGTTTAAGATCAAAGAACACAAAAACACACAAAACATTAGTGTTAATCAATCGAAAACTAATCTAAAAAGGCATACCAAAAGAGAGACTACAAGCATGCAAGCATATTTAACTATCAAAGCAAACATGATGAGGCATCTCCAAATACCTCCTAACATACTCCTAGTTCCTTCTCCCTTGTTCCTCTCCTCTCCAAGTTCCAAAATAGTGTAGCTCTCAGCAGCTTTTTGCACTATGGATGCTTATGGAGGATTGAGATTTGTAGTAGAGCTCCAAATATGAAATGAAAAGCTAATATTATGCTAAAATGATTGATTTTACCAAAAAGACAAGATTTAGTTATGCTATGCTAAATGCTCTCTAAAATGTCTATAGCTTAGATGCATACAAGTTTTCAGGATCTGGATTATGAAGGAATGGGCTCTATTTATAGAAAAAATGGAGCAATGGATGGTCAAGATTGAAAGGTTTAATCAAAGGCCAAGTTTGAAAGTTGGGGATCCATGTGCTCAATTGACACCAATGAAATGGTGACAAATGTCAACATAGGGTTGGGTTGAAAGAAGAGGTTGGAGGCATTAAAGGCCTGAGAAGACCTCATGGTTATCTAAAGGCTAAGAGTCAAGCCTAAATTAAGATTACCCACTGGATTAGGAATTAATCCAAGAATAAACCTTTGTGCAAATGATTAAGAGATAATCATGGTCAAAGCATTAAAGGCTTGATGAGACCCTTGGGTTGGATAGAGGTTGAGTCAAAACAAATGTTTTAACCATGTGGGAGGGTTGAATTAACCATTAATGGTTATTGGAGACTTTGGGGATTAAGTGGTTGAAAGTTGGAAGCCTTTAAAGGTTATCAAAGACTTTGAGGAATTAAGTGGTTGAAGGTTGAAAGCCTTTAATGGTTATCAAAGACTTTTAGGCTTTGAGAAGTGACTCCATTTGGCTTAGGAATGTGACAAAGTTTAGGGAATGGATTAGGCTAATTAGGAAGGGGTTAGAAGAATCTAGAAGGGGATTAGATTTTTGCAAGTGGATTGGTGGGTGAGGGAAAATAGGATTTTTTTTAAAATAAAAATTCATTTATTTCAATAAATGTGTGCAAGTTGCATTTGTAGGAAAATGCAAGTGGGGTGGGGATTTAAAATGATTTAAATAAATGTTAATTTATTTAAAAGAGGAAAAGGGGGATTTTAATTAAATAAATAGATTTTATTTATTTAATTAATTGGAATTTGATTTTAATGAATTAATTAAAATAAATTGAATAATTTATTTAATTAATAGAAGAATGTTTGGAGATGAATTAATTAAATATTAATTTAATTAACTGATGGCTAGTGGATTTTTAACCAAATAAATAGCAAATATTGATTTAATTAAAATGGACAGATTTATGTGACTACAGTAATTTATGAAACTCATTGTCAACAATCATAAGAGGGAGAGGATAAATTACATACACAAAGTGGTAATGGTTCACCCCACTTGGTATTTTATGAGTGACAAGGTGCATGAAGTTCAATGCATGTTGTGTACTAAGATGAGTCTTTACAAAAAATTGTATTTTTTTTGTAGAAACTTAGGATGGGAGTATTTTATAGGATGTTACCCCTAATAATGAAAGGAATCAAATGATGTGAAATGCACTTTGTACTCTAGTCTATGAGAGATGTGTGAAAATAATTAAACTGATTATGTGGTCACAAGAAAAGAAACATTAAATTAATACCCCATAACATAACGTGATAGTGAAAAAAACCCTTCTAAGAAAAAAACCCAACACTCTAAAACAGCTTATTGTATGATTTAGTAATCAAGGATTGCAATAAATTTATAGAGTCTAATCCTTTATACATAAGAGTATCACCAATAGGATATCTTTTGGAGCAATTTTTTCAACATAACAGTACTTAAAATTCATTACAAAGTCTCCATCTCAAACACCACTAAATAGGACAAACAATACATGAAACTATTAATAATAGTTAGGAAACTATAATAATAAAGTTTGCATACTCTACAAACATGTTCAAAATGGTAACAACATACTACATAATTTCATTTAAATTGATATCTATAGATTACACACTTCTCATGTATTATTTTAAAATCATACAATATATATTGGAGAAATAATAATATTATGTTATTACCATTGACAAATAGGATGCATTTCTTGTATGTAAAATTATGGTGCTTTTCAACAATTCAATTATATAGTGCTTGAGACTTATTCACCCATATTTCATAAATAGTAGTTCATATAAACACATCTTATAAACATGCATTGTCTACTTAACACTTATTGTATTTAAATGATGCTTAAAAATATATCATCCACCCATTATTAATCCAACTCAATTATATTCCAACTATAAAAATTTCCAAAAAAAATAAAAACCAACCTACATAACTCACCATCCCATTTTAATGTTCCTACTTTAGTTAATTTTCATGAACAATTTGAAATGAGCTGGGTGGGAGAGACTATGGGAGTGAAGGTGGGAGCAATAGACATAAGGGGGGCCAAAGGAGGTGGAGATGATGCAAATGAGGATGATGACTATGGAGCTGCTTCTCCCTACCAACACATGTGTTATGTATGGTGCATTTGGCCTAGGGAAGCATTGAGTTCGAGGCTTCTTGGGTGGCCTATTGCCTACATTGGATTCTTTCTCTCTTGTTTTCGGTGTGAGAAATGTGTTTGGGAGGTGTGCGGGGTTTATCTTTCTTCCTCTAGCTTTGGTGTGGGAGGTGTTGGCACCCTAGATGGGTTGTGGCTTGTGGCAATGACTGCTTCTTTGGGACCCTATCTTCTAGATAGGATTTGGTGCTCTATGTGGCTTTTGGTTTTTCTTCTTTCCATGGATATGGAGGCTTTGGTTTTGTCACCTGGCCTTCCCTTGGTGTGGTTCCTATTTCTTTTTGAAGTGGTGACTAGGTCGGTTGGCATTGTTTTGCATTGTCATGTTGGGTTTGTCAATTCTCTCTATGTTTGTGGTGCCCTCTTTCTTATCTCGGAGGCCACTTTTGTGGGGGATTTTTGGGAGATTAGAATTCTTGGTTTTGTTTCCTCTTCTTTTGTTTTGTACAAGGAGGATGTAGTTTGTTCTTGCATCATGCTCATCTTCACTCCTCCTTACAGATGACTCTATTTGAGGGGATGGTTGACTAGTTTACCCCCACTATTGTGGCTGGATTATCTTTCTCTATGGGTTGTTTTGTATGTTCCTATGTTCTTTGGCCCATTAGTTGGCTTCCCATTTTTTTTTTTGCCTCCTCCTTAGTATATTTAGTTTTCTTTGGCTTCTCCTATAGAGGTGGTTGTAACTTCTTTAGAGGTGAATATGGATGGTGTTGGAAAGGACCTATCTTCTATTAAGGTGAAGAAGTTTGCTATAGTTGATGTTGGGAAATGTTGTCGGAGAGCGGAGGGTGTGTCATCTCTTGGTTGTCTAGGGATTGAGATGGGCCTTTCAATGGTTTTTTCTCCTTTCTCTTCTATTGAGGTGGAGAGAGTGGAGGGTATGTTTTTCTCAATACTACTAAGGAAAGCTAATGGTACCATGTTTCTTGGTTGTATAGGAACAAATTTTTGTCTTTTATCTGGTGTCTCCCATTTATCTCCTATAGAGGTGGAGATTTTGGAGGGTTTTTTAAGCTCTGCTCTATTTTGTTTCAAGTTCAAGGTTATGGGAGCCTTTCAAAAACCCATTGTTTCTGTTTGTAGGAGCCTTCTTAAACCCATTTTCAAGGTTAAGTGAGCCTGGAAAAACCCTATGTTTCATGTTTCTCTCAAGGATAGGTTGGATGCTACTAGTTTTCAAGGGCCCAGTCTAGCCAGTGTTTGTTTTTTGTTAGGGTTCATCTTTGGGGCCTTTTGTTGTTTGAAGATTCTCTTACAGGTTATGGGAGCCTGACAAAACCCTTCTTGTTGGCTAAGGCTGCCTGAAAATTCCCTTGTTCTTTGTTTTTGAGTACTTTTGTCTGTTGACTTTTCTCCTCTAATTGACCAACATGTTTTGTAATGCCTCTCACCTGATTTATGGTTGGAGTCTGGTTGGTGGTGGCTGCTTGGATGTAGTGTTGTGTAATTATTTATTCATCTTGGATATTATTACACCTTACTTAAGTTTACTTAGGAAATGCATTTCATAGTAGTTTGGGTATGAGATACTTGGGTGTTTGTGCCACATTGGGACAGTCTGTGTAGGATAATTTCCACCTTTTATGGTGTTGATCTTGTTACTACTTTATCATATCCACTTATTGTGGAGTGATAATTCCACCTTCGCTGGGTGATCCACCTCATGTGGAATATTATATTGTTTATCCTATGTACCACAACTATTTCCTACCTACCCTTATTTCTTATTGATCCACATGTCATGTTTGTGTGCTCACATATCCATATAGCTTTGCCTATATAAGCAGGCTCATATTCATTGTATGTAACAATGATTGATGATCCAGTTGATTAGTATTTTCACCTTGATAGAATACAATTTATTTCTATCATCTATTTTGTTATCTCTTATTTTTGCTTTCCATTTCCTCTAGATCTTGGCAAAATCTCACATGGTATCAGAGCCATTAGAGTGTCATTGGTTTACCAATTGAGAGAAATTTGATGCTATTTGGGGTTGTGTATTTTGGAGCTTTATATTGAAAGTTATTATTTAAGTTTGATAGGTCAAATCTGAGGTCACCATTGGATTGAAGAGGTCCAATAAAGTCAGTTTTGCCTTTTGTTTCATCCAAATTGGACTTCAAAGGCCAAATCTAGAGGCATTTAAAGTTTGAAGCTGGGGCAAAAATTTTCCAGAAATTATAATTTTGCAGGCAATTTTCAAATAGTGATATCTCACTCATCCGGACTCCTTTTTTTGAGAAAGTTTTTTTGTTTTGGGGTAGAATTTTGTGATCTGTATAGTGGTGCAAGATTTTTCTAAAATCGTGAAATCCTAATTTTTACAACTTTAGAGGCTTCGTTTGGGCTGATATGAACTCCATTTCAGGTGCCGTTTTTTTTAAAGTGCATAATTTTTTGTCTATTTTCATAATCTTCCATTTGTTTGCAATAATTTTGAGTAGAAATTGCATTTTCAGTATTTGGTCATTTTTTGGCCTATTTGGTACTTGTATTTTGCTTGGATCTCAATATAGATCACTAGCAATATTTGTTGAAGTCTCTTATATCTCATTTTGAGAAGTTGTAAATTTGACATCACAAGTCCCCCTTGCTTTATTTTGCAAGTGGCCCATTGTACACGCACTAAGTATAAAGTACCAAATTATAATTTTTTTTAGGGGGGGGTTTCTTGATTGAGTAATTTGGGGGGGTGTCTTGTGTGATTGTGCCTCTCTATATCTTGTGTTTTTTTAATTTTGGTGCTATGTTTTATCCTAAATTTCCACTTTTAACTCCTCATAATTATGCATCATGGAAGATTAAGTCTTGGAGTAAACTAATGGAAAAAGTACTCATTCATTATGTAAATGGAACTATTATAGCACCACATGATCCTAAGGCTAATCCTAATGCTCAAATTGAATGGCTCGCTAAGAATTCTATGGCACTTGGAACTCTTAGAAAATATGTATCAAATAACCTCATTTTTCACATTGAGAAGTGTACAAAAATTAAAGAGGCTTGGGATATTTTTGAGAAATTGTATGGTCAAGTTGATGAGATTAAGGGCTACAAGCTTGATAGTGAACTCACAACTTAGTATCCCAAGGATTTTGATACAATCGAGGATTATATCACAAAAGCAATTGAGCTAAGAGAAAAGCTAAAGGATTGTGGAATTGACAAAAAGGATGCTCAATTGATTTACAACTTGTTGGACAAGCTTCCTTCAAAGTATGTAGCTTTTGTATCTAGCTTTCACACCCATAGGTTAGCTCAAAGTCTTCATACACTTCTCCCTCATTTGATTCATTCATGGAGATGTTGATACTTGAGCAATCTAAGTTGACCAAGATGGGGATTCTCAAATCTTCAAAGTCACAAGCTTTGTTGGCTAACAAAGGGAATCAAAGCAATCAAGGAAAAGGAAAGAATCAAAAGCAACCTAAGTCAAAACCACAACAAGATGGAGCACAATCATCCTCTCCACAACAAGGTGATTCACCATTCTCACCTAAGAGGAAATAATATAAGGATAATCTTTTTTGTGCATATTGCAAGAAGTCAGGACATGATGAACAACATTGTTACAAGAAGGATATTGATGAGTTGAAGAATCTTCTTGAGAAGAACAAAATAAACCTACCTTCTAGAATGTCTACATTGGCTTCTTCTTCCAAGGATAAGGATAAAGGAAAGGATCACTCTTTTGGGATATATAAAGGAAAGGGACAAGCTCTTTGCGCTACTACAAGTCATGATTCAGGGAGACGGCTTCTAGATTTAGGGGCTTCTCATCATATGGCATCTTTGCAGTCTCTGTTCTCTTCATTTGAGCCTTGCCACATGCCACAAATTTTGATGGGAAATCATACATACATGGATGTGATTGGGAAAGGATCTATTTCCATTGGGGATAACTCCTTCAAAGATGTGTTGTGTGTACCCCATTTGAAAAACAATCTTCTTTCCGTCTATCAAATCACACATGTGGCAACTGGGAAAACTGTGGAGTTCACACTTGATTTAGTTATCACTAGAGACTTGGAGAGTGGATGTATCATTGCAACTAGGGTGGTTGATCATGCATCTCAATTGTATTCTTTTTCACATTTTGGTCCTATTGATGAGGTCGATTCTTCCTATGTTGATGATTCAGATTTTGAGGAGAACTTTGGGCACTTGAACTTGGGGATTCTCACATGTGAGCCCATTCTTGAGCCTTGCATTTCTTCTCCTCCTCTTGATATCACACCACCTATTTCACCCAATGATGTAGCTAGAGCGACAATTTTTCCTTCTTGTGATTCAATGCAGCAGGATATTCCTTGTCTTCCAGCTTCAGTTGATTGGGATGCCTACTTGACAGACATCGCAGGTTTGTTTGTGGAGTCCTAGATTGTAGATATGGGAGACATCATTGATGGAATTCATTTTCTCTTTGATGAAGATGATCCTTCTTTGATTGTTGTGAGGGAACACTCTGACCCTCTTGTGCATTCTCTACATGATCATTCTTTCGAGGTTGACATGATTGTGGATACTTTTGTCCAACAGTTGGAGGAGGTCTCTTTATGCTTAGAGGAGACATGTAAGTCTTTGGGAATTTTTCTACATTCATCTCCACTAGATCTTGGAGTGCCTTTTGCAGTAGTGTGGAGCAGTTTACCACCTTTGGAGGTGGTATCTTTCAGCATCGACATGGGGACGCTTGAGTTGTTTTTAGAGATTCCATTCATCATGAGTATTTTTCCTACATCTTCCCTTCATGATTTGGGAGACTTCATGGATACACCTTTGGTTTTGTTTCTTCCTAAGGGGAGGAACGTTGTTCAACATTCATGGAGCGGTTTCTCCATACATCATTGGGGGGCTACCTAGCTTCTCTTCTTCTCTCATATTGTGGGAACTTTTTCCTCACATGGGGTTTTGTTCCTCACATTCTTCTAGGAGAGTTCTTTGTATATGGTTTTCATCTCTCTTTTGGGGGAGGGTTTTTTCCCATTGGGTTTTTCTCTCTTTCCCCTCTTTGTGAGAGATTTCATTGCATTGCTTTGCATTCATTTACATTTGTACATGGGTACCTAACATGGCCTAGAAGTCGGGACACATCTTGCATTGCTTAGTTGCATTGTAGACTTAAGTGCATTCCCATAAGTTGCATATAAGGGGGGGTGTTGGTGTAATTATTTATTCATCTTGGATATTATTACACCTTACTTAATTTTACTTAGGCAACACATTTCATAGTAGTTTGGGTATGAGACACTTGGTTGTTTATGCCACATTGGGATAGTGTGTGTAGGAGAATTTCCACCTTTTATGGTGTTGATCTTGTTACTACTTTATCATATCCACTTATGGTGGAGTGATAATTTCACCTTCGGTGGGTGATCCACCTCATGTGGAATATTATATTATTTCTCCTACCTACCACACCTATTTCCTACCTACCCTTGTTTCTTATTGAGCCACATGTCATGTTTGTGTGCTCGCATATCCATATAGCCTTGCCTATATAAGTAGGCTCATATTCATTATATGTAACAATGATTGATGATCCATTTGATCAGTATTTTTATCTTGATAGAATACAGTTTATTCCTATCATCTATTTTGTTCTCTCTTATTTGTGTTTTCCATTGCCTCTAGATCTTGGAAAAATCTCACAAGTGTTTAATCTTTGTGCAGTCTTTGGTTCTTGGGCTCTGGATACCTATAAGTCCAGAAGGTTTCAAGTTCTTTCTAAAGCCTGTGGTTCATTGCTAGGTAGTCTAGTCTATTTTATGATGGCATCTCTTTAGTTGTAAGGGTTTCAGAGCCCCTTCAAAACCTGTTTTATCCTAATCAAGAACTCACCATCCTATTTTAAAAACTTCAACATTCCCATTTAACTATAAATATGTTGTAATAATTAAACTAATATTATCATTAAAAACAAATACATGCATTCCTACATTTATCAGATCATTATGAAGTCATTAAGAGAAAATCAAGATCATCTCATTAAATAATTGTTGAATCACTATATTGTTATCCATTATGCAAAAACAACAGGTCATATTTCTACTCTGCATAGATCCATCCAATATGGATGGATACCATTGTTCCCTTCTGATTCATACAGTGGCCGATACCCAAAACTTTACAAGAAATAGAATAATTTGTCAGTTCATAAGGCACAAAGGTGACATAATAAGCTATTAATTTTTAGGTTATAACATTCATCAATAAAAGGATCAAACATTTATATAATTAATAAATTCATATGGAAGTACTGCTGCTAAATTTTTTTTCATTTTATATTTCTATTATAAATTCAAATTCAAATGCTCTAATCTCATGTTTCCATGCTTATTGCTAGGGATATACATTTTGTAATAGTTGTTTATTTTTGCAGATTTAAACAATACATTTTAAGTTTTAATTTGTTTAAGTATTTCATTTGAAATTATTTTTCAATTTTTTAATAAAATCCATCTATTAGTATTATTTTAGATGAATGTGATAAACAAATCGAAACTTAAAATGGATTGTTCAAACCAAATTGTTTATCTCAACATTTGCTACATATTGTATGACTGTTTTTTTATTTATGTTTTATGACTATGTTTTGACTGTCTGGTAATGCCTTTTGTGGGTTGTTTTGCCTTTGTATTTGTGAGAAGATGTGGTACTGTTTGATCCTATGCGTGTATTAATCTATAGCTTTAATCCTATATATAAAATCAAATATTTTTTGATATTGTAAAGGAAAGTAATTTTTTATTTAACTATAGGTGAGATTAATTTTATGTGTTACTATATGTTTTTTAATATTGCAATAATGAGATTTGAAGATTAAGTGCAAGAAAATGATTGTACTTAGTTATGTGAATGAAGAATGAATACAATTTGGTATCTCATAAATGGAAACAAAATTAATAGAGGGAGAGTAGTCGATTCAATATCCCATTCCTACCGATTAATCTAACCCTCCTGGGGGGCGGGACATCTTACTCATAACAAGTTCTTTGTGTGAAGTCACCATGGAACATCGAGGGATTTCTTTATAATGTGATATAATTCTCTAAAGAGATTCTTCCTAGCCCCAATCAATGTATTAGAATTAGAAATGAATTATGACATCTTGTTATTTGTTTCAAGATTAGAGTATTCTATTTATTTCATGTAGGGTTGAACTAGCATAGGACCAATTTTATAATTGTGGAAATAAATCCTACTTATGGATTTGATATAGTAGTTTGAACAAATCTAATCTCTATTTCTCCTAAGATTCATATACTTTTTTTCCCTTTTATGGTATTTCACAATTAGATGTATTTAATAAAACCTTGCCAGGATTGTCATTGTGTTGCAAGGGAACATGTACTCTTAGGTCAACCCTAGAAAAATGTGTAAAGGATAAAAATAACACTCTTTAGACATGCATATACTCCTTGAATGTTTATGCAGATCTATATTCATTTAGTGTAGGAATTAAAGTTTTATAATGTGAATGATAAGACTTGGATTGCTTAGAGATATTATATAAGTAAATGAATGCATTGAATGTCTTTAAGAACAGGTATGTAGCAATACATCACTCATAATTTTTATCTAGGAAGCCTTTGAAGGAAAACAAATGGTGAGAATTGGCTAAAATTTAAATTTGAAAGAGTCAAGACTTGGCATCTAAGCTCAACCCCATGGTTACAAACTTGACCACAAACCTCAAAAGGGGTGGATCAAAGTAGATAACATCTAAATAGAAGTGTGGACATATGTATACCATAAATATATGGATAATGCAAATAGAATATATAGGTGTAGAAAAATGTATGTAATAAATATGCAAGTTATATAATCGAAGGAGCCTAACCTTGCATAAAATAATGTCATTTGTCAAAATGTTAGTGTATCAAGGCAATCTCCTCTAAACAAGAACATAACTAAATGAAAAATGACATGAGTATGGAAATTTTACTATTATGATTTTCCTTCACTTTGTATCATTGAAGCAAAGTGAGAATCTGGAAGAGATTGAAGAAAACTATGTAAGAAGATTGAAGAGAGGTACCAAAAAATATAAGGTAAGTTACCCTTGAAATTCTTGAATTGTGGTAGAATTGGTCATTATGCTTCTGAATGTATATATAAAGAAGATTACAAGAAATCTAATGATGATGAGAAAAAGAGTAGATATAGAAAACATGATTTTAAAAAGTCATATGATAGAGGAAAGAAAGAACTATGTTATATGGAGACACATTCGTCAGATGATGAAGAGTGTGAAGACTCAAATCAAGAATCTCTATTTTTGGCTATAGAAGAGAAGATATATTCAAAAGACTGGAAGGAAAGAATAAAGATGAGAAGATTGTACACTTCATGCTAAGGTGGAACCAAGAGCCTAGATCATCAACTCTAGATGTTCCAATTATATGACAGGTGACAAAGACAAATTCATTAATCTTAAGTATCATGGTGGATCAGTGAAATTTGCAAGAGAAAAGGCTACACCTATTTGTGGAATAGGAAGTATCTCAATTGACGGCAAGCAAAATACTAATGATATCTTTTATGTTGAAGGTTTTAGACATAGCTTATTGAGTGCTAGTTAGATGTGCAATAAAGGTTATGAAGTTGTATTCACCAATAACGAATGTGCAATCAAAAAAGAAAAACTTGGAAAGTTGGTAGATGAAGGTATTAGGACAAGTGGAAATGTTTATTATATAAAGGATAAAAGTCAAAAACTATTTTTTTACTCAAAGCAATGAATGCTAGTTATGGCATAAGAGGATGGGACATGTCAATTTTGATAATATGATAAGTATTTTCAATACTATTAAAGTTGTGAGAGATTTACCAAGGATTGTCAAACCTACTGATACTTTGTGTAGGATATGTCAACTTAGAAAATAGACAAAGAGGAGTATTCTACTACCAAACTCCTAGAGTTGATTCATACAGATCTTTTTGGACGTACAAGGACAAGATGACTCAATGGAGAAAGCTATTTTACATTGCAACTTATTGATGAATATTCTACAATGATATGGGAACTAGTACCTAGATCAATGGACAAAAATGTGATAGAAACTAAATGGGTGTTTTAGAACAAGCTAAATGAACAAGGACAAGTCACAAGGAACAAAGTGAGATTGGTATTGAATCCAAAGAAACTTTTTCCCCTGTATCTATGATGGAAGCCATAAGGATGTTTCTTACTTTTGTTGCTTATAAGAACTTTAAGGTATATCAGATGGAGGTTAAGTCAACTTTTCTGAATGGAGAACTTGAGGAAGAGGTATACATTGAGCATTCAGATGGATTTAGATTGTCATAAGAACCAGATATGGTTTGTAAATTGAAGAAAGTGATGTATGGACTCAAACAAGAACCTAGATCTTGGTATGCTTGATTGGACAAATATTTGTTATAGAAAATTTTTAGGAAAGGTGTCGTAGATAACAATCTCTATTTCAAAGTTGAAGATATCAAGTTGTTGATTGTGGTTGTCTATGTTGATGATGCTATGTAAATTGGAGGAAGTGATGATCTATGTAGTGAGTTTGCAAAATAAATGTAAAAGGAATTTGAGATGTCAATGATTGGTGAGTTGTCATGCTTTCTTGGTCTACAAATTACTCAGTTGGAAGATGGAATTTTTATTTCTCAAGCTAAATATGTCAAAGAAATGCTAAATATTTTTGAAATGTTGAATAGTAAACCTATTACAACCTCATTGACTATTGGTTGTAAGTTGAGCAAAGATGATGTATCTCGAGATGTTGATCAAAAGTATAGATCTATGATTGGAGGTTTGTTATATCTAACTACCTTTGGATCATATATCATGCAATTTGTTTTCTTGGTTTCTACATTATAGGCTAATCCAAAACTAACTCATGAGCAAGTTGTGAAAAGGATTTCCAGGGTTTTGAAAGGGACTCTAGACTTTGGGCTATGGTACAAGAAGAATGGATATTTCATGATGAAAGCATACATGAATGTTGATTAGGTCAGAAGTATTGATGATGAGAAAAGTACTAGTGGTGGTGTGTTTTTATTGGGAGATGGGTTGGTCTCTTAGTTAAGCAAGAAGCGGGATTTGATATCTTTATCTACTATAGAAACAAACTGCATTGCAGTAGCATCTTATTGTACTCAAGTTATGTGGATTAAATATACTCTTAGAGATATTAGTTTGGTGTATGTTGAAGCTATTCCTATTATGTGTGATAATGTTAGTGCTATAAACATTTCAAAAAATCCAACGATGCATTCAAGAACTAAACATATCTTAATTAGATATCATTTCTTAAGGGATAAAATTGTAGAGAATGAAGTTAGACTAGAGTATATTTCTACAAAGGATTTGGTTGTAGACATTTTCACTAAGGCATTGGGAAAATGGTACTTTAGAGTATCTTAGGCATAAGCTAGGGATTATTGCCTTCCTTTTTCTAACTAGATGCAAAATAGTGGTGCATCTTTTTCAGGGAGAATTCTTGAAGATTATTATTTATCTCTATGTGGGTTGTTTCTCTTAGTGGGAGCAATGGAGTAGATGAGTAGTGCTACATTGTGCCCTTTGCCTTTGATGTCAAAGGAGATATCTTGTTGATAGGGGGAGAGCTGTTCCGATTTGTGTTTTAGTGTTTCAAGTGTGTCATCAATGGCAAATGAGGAGATTGTTGGAAATATGAGTTTGTATGATTGTTATTGATGTTAAACTTTGTTGTTCGGATGGATTATTGTTTGGATGTATCTTGTATTGGTGTTGCAGTTGGTGAGAATCTTTTGGTTTTGGTTGTGGCAATATGCAGGAAAGGGTTTTTAATATTTTATTGATAGTTTGTTTTGGTTTTCTAGTTTCTGGTTTGCAGAAGTTAGTTGTTACTACTTTCTAGCAAGTAGAGTATTTTTCAAACTAGTCTAAAAAGGCTTTGGTAGCCCTTATATATGTTGAAGTTTTTGTTGTAGTTCAATTGATGTGATTACATGGTTCTTACAGTATTCTCAATATGATTATCTTATGGTGTTTGTGTTTTACAAGTGAGTTATGTTGATTTGAGTATGATATATTCAATATTGTTGTGGTTCATTATATTTGATTGGATTATCTAATTTGGATCATTTTTTTAGTCTAGATATGCTTTGGATGTCAAGTTGGAATGTTTTATGGGTCTAACCTTGGCGTGTGGAGATTTGCATGGAATATTCTGCATTGGAAGATATCTTTTTGGCTCACTGTTTGATAAGCTTTAATGCCTATCTACACATTATGTTAGTGTTGACCTTGGAGGATGTATTAGCATGTATAGATCATTGGATCCATCTTGGAAGAATATTTCATGATGTATTTGGGTCCCCTCTTTCTTCTGGGGTGGACCGCATTGAGTATTTTTGGTCTGGGTGACTTATTTTGTGTGATTATGTTCATTCTATCTTGGCTAACCCTCAATTAGGTTTTTCATGTTTTATTTTCATATTTAAGGAGTTTAAATGGGTGATTTGTGCAGTAGAATGAGTGGAACATGTGAGGATTTATGATAAGTGTATGTGAATGATATGCATGCAAATTTGATTTTGTGAATGTGTGAGTCATATTGTGAAGAGCTTTGATCATGCATATGAAGAAGTAGAGAAGTGACCAAGTTTGTAATGATTTCTCCACTGCACACTGAAGCTTCAAGTGGTTCTACAATAATTTATGCATTGAAAAGCAATTTGACATGTTATATATATGTTTAGAGAGTGTAAAAAAGAGTAGAAGAAAACAAAAACTTTGTTGTTTGTATGTAAGAGAAACTCTAATTTTAAGAAAAATCATGAATCTTTATTAGTAGTAGTTACTACTTGTGATTGTTTTGTCTACTTTTTGAGTGTATTGTTTTTTCTAGTATTTGATGGAAAGAGTTGAAGCTCTATGTTGATTAGTTGAACTTGTGTGTTTAGATGTTTTGTTATAAAAAAATAGAATTTTATTAGAAAGCGAACATAGGTTTTATTCAGACATAGTAATTCCCCCCAAAAAAATTTGGAAGATTATAATACCAATAAACAATTGAAGTAGTAACAAGTTATGTTTAAATATTATTGTATTACGAGAAATTTGGGCATAATTAAGCTAGAATAGATGAACTAACCACTAGAATTCAATTCTAATTAGCTAAATCCATAAATGATAATGAAATTTAATTAAATCAACAAAACATAGACATTAAAGCATTAAAACCCCCTTTGTTGATCCAATTTGCTTCCATTTCTCTTCCGCATTATTGTGGTTGTGTGGCTCTCAGTGTTGCACTGGAATTCATGCATAAGATTTACACAATAAATTCGAAGATAGTGGTTATTCAATTTTCATGGAAATGGATGCTCAATTTATAGATTTCAAATGAGAAGATTGAATAGTTTAGATGCATTTAAGAACATAAACGATCAACATTTGACCTTGGTTGAGATAGAATTGATTGGGAGTTGAACTCATTTGATTGATGAGTTAACTGGATTGATTGATTAGATGACTGAATTGAGTGATTAGATGACTGAATAGATGAGTTTGTTCCAAAAAGTTGATTGATGAGTTAACTAAGTTAACTAAGGAGATAACTAAATTGATTAGTAAGTTGACTAAATTGATTGCCTAGTCAAACTAAAAGTTAGTGTCAATTAGGATTTTGACATGAGTTATAGGAAATTAATTTGAAATTCAAATTTCATTTGCATTTAGCTTGAATTTGGATTTTTTAATACATGAAATGAAATGCACATTTTACTAAAATTAGATGACATTAGAAATTGGGGAATTTTGAATTTTTGATTTCGAATATTTGAAAAGAATGAATTAGTTAATTAAGTATTTTAAAGAAATTATTTAATTATTAAAAATTGGATTTGACTAAATAATAAAAATTATTTAATTAAAAGTATTAATTCAAAATTAATTAAATAATAAAATATTTATTTAATATAAAGAAGAGGAGGTTAAATGACTAAATGATGAGAAGAAATTGAATAATTAGTAATGATGAAAATGATGATTGAATTCAATATAAGATTTAACTAAATAATTAAAAAAAAAATTTAATTAATAAAGAGGAACAACTAGCATGTTAATGATGAGACATTTTAAGTGTCTACATTTGCCCCTCTTTGAGACAATGTTGGAACAATATTGTTTCAAAGAAAATAAAAAAATGTTGCCCCGTCATGCGAAAAAAACATGCCCCAATATGTCGAGAGATGGAGGTAGGTTGCCCTCTTGAGAGATTGTTTGTGCATTAAAGGCATGAATGATCTCTCAGAAGAAGAAGAATGTTATATGAGAGATGAAAGAATGGTTTACTTGATGACATGAATAGGTTTGATTGGGTAGAAGAAATGGTTGAAATGATTTGTAGATTGATTGATTGGATTGATTGAATTGATGGGATTGATTGGAATGATTTGATTGACTAAAATTGATTAGATTGATTGGATAAAGATCAATTCTAGTTTTAATAAGAACACATCCTATATAAGACAAAGATAGATGACCAAAATGTTTGGTTTCAGGAAGTATACATCCTGTATAAGATGAAGATAGATGATCATGTATTGTTTTAGGAAGGACACATCCTGTATAAGATAGATGATAGATGAAATATGATGAAATGAAGAATGATTGGTAAGAAGTGAAGAATGTTAGGAAAGAGAATTGATTGATGGATAGAATAGTTGATATGTGGAAATGAAACTATCATGAATTATTGCATCTCTTTATTATAGTGAAAAAATTCATCATTGAGCCTTATTATGTATCAATGGAGCTTTGTACACTAGGGCATGAAGAACCAAAGTGTAAATGGCATCCCATTGCAGCAACAAACACATAGCAAACAAGGAGTGAATCCATCCATCCTCGGGTTGTTGTATTAAGGGTCGAGGTATGTGTGATAGTCAAAAGCATAGATATCCTTGACTTTCATTGGTGCATAGGATACTTGTCAGATGAACGTACTAACACATACACCCAAAATATTTGTGCCCCAAAACTTCATGAAAATAGACCACAGACAAGAAACAAAGAAAAAGGATCAAGAGCCATCCTTGTTCCTCTAGTCACTTGTAGACACCCTTGAGTAGCATAGGAACCTAATCTATCATAAATTGATAAAGATAAATCACTAAAAGATAAGACTAACTTGACCAAATAAGTCAACAACCATATTAATCTTCTTGCCAAGGATAAGTGTTTGTTGATTTGATGATTGTTTGATAGGATGTCCATTGTAGGAAAGATGTATCCATTAGGACATGATACTTGATAGGTGCCTTTTTTAGGAATGATGTATCTATAATGACATGTTGTTTGATAAGGATACTTAAACTGATAGGGAATTCATCGGTTAAGTTGTAGGTTAGTTTGGTAGTTTGTCTATTGATACGTGATTTATTAAGCTCAATGTTTCGATGTATTTTGTATTTGTGTTTTTTGAAATGTTTGTCGTTTGCAAAGGATAATTTATTGTGAATTGTGATTGATGGATAGTTTGGGGTTTTTTTATTATTCTTCTGATGTTTACATTTTTCAAATTTTATTTGATGTTTTTTTTAAATTTTTTCAAGACATTTTATAAATTTTTTGGATTTTGTTAGAACATTTTATGTTTTTGAATTTTTTTGAATTTTTTTGGATTACAAGCAAGATGTATTTGTTTGCCCCTAGTGTCTAGCAAGGCAAGGAATATTATTAATGGATTAATAAATTTTTAAGGTGGAGATGGATAGGAAAAAGATGGAGCTAGCTTATTATGGAACATGAAGGGACATATCAAGAGGTTTTTGGAAATCATATTTTTACATTTTTCTTTTTGTCCTTGGTTTTTATCAAAGATCAAGAGATGGAAAAGGGGATATGGATGGAGATAGGATATGGATAGAAGAAGAAAGATCATAGGTAGTAATGGATGATGGAAGGAAGTAATGGATATGATAAAGGATATTAACTAAGGGCATGGATAAGGTGAAGTAAATAGGATGCCTGATGCTTATGAATATCCTTAGCTTTGTCAAGATCAAAGATGGAAAAACAAGATGGATGTAAATAGGGTGATGGATACTGGATGAAGGGATAATGGGAGATGCAGTAGGAAGAATAGAGTGGATGAAACTTACCCACAATTATAAAGGTCTCCATTTACAAAAGGGTGATCCATGAAATCGTCACAACATCTAGCGCCACTAGAATAAGTGTTCCTGAACATTTCAAAGATAGAGATCCAACCCACACTTAGAACTTCAGAAAATTCAATCAAACATATCTAGTGATTAGGAAGCATACTCAAAAGGGAAGAAGAATCCCAAACTTGATCAAGGTACTTATTCTTTGATTTCCCATGTGTGCGCAAATGCATTCAATCTAGCTCATATGATCATTGTAATCTTTAGAATCTGGTGCGACTGGCTACGTGAATTACCCTAACTTCAAAAGTATCCTAGATAGAGCCTCGCTACCAACAAACCTTTATAGCCCTAATGAAGCTATCATTGTAATCTCATTAATATTGCTCCATTTCCATCCAAGAATCCATAGCCTTGATGGAATTACTCTCATGTTCCCAAAGCCAAGCATTTTGATATTTCTTTTCATGCATTTTTGCTTTTCTTTTCTTGATTTTCTTTTCTTTCTCATGCTTTTATTTTGATCTTTTGATATTGATTTTTCTCTCATCATTGATTCTTTTGTGCATTATCTCATAAGAAATGAAGTTTACGTGGGTTAGAGAATTACAGTAGCGCTAAAGCAAGATTTTAGATTTTTCACTAGTCACGTCTTTAACTAAGAGATCACAATGATTCGGTGCAATCGATTAAGTGTGTGAGATATAGTAATCAAAATATTTTAGCATCATGATACAATAAGTGATTCTTTTCCAAGTCGATTGTACATCCCAACTAGAAGATAATGTTAAAGAGGAACAATCTTGGATTTTGAAATGTTTTGAATGAAAATGGACTAAAAATAAGATTGAGCATGGGCGAGTGTGTGACAAAATGACATAAATGCCTATTTCACAGATGAAGGATTCATGAAAATTAAAGGATTGAATGGGAGGGATGGAAGGATGGAAAATAGGTGTCAGATGATAGATAGGATGTTGGAATATTTGTGCAAGGATAGATGGAAATGTCTTCAAGGTCAACGTTGGCACACACTTTGAGAGGTGATGAAGTGATGAACGACATGTGTATTTTGAATTTTAAAATTTTGATGGAGTGGATATGAACTTCGGTACATAAGGCCCCAAAATGGATGGAGGTGATGGAGTATTTAAGATAATGGATTATGGGGCACAAGGACCCAAAATAGACTTGAAAGGTGTGATACGTTTAGATGGAGGGATGAAGGAAGCCTTGTGAATAAAAAGTTTGGATGCCAATTTTTATTTTTATTTGGGATGCAATGCTTTTATCGGAATCCACATTGATTTTATTTTTCTTTTCATTTGGTTCCTTGGAACACATTGCTTCTATGAGTGACTTAGTAATCCACATAGTTTTTTATTTTTATTTTCTCATAATGGGCCTTTGTAGACTTTTGGATATTGCTTTCTGATTTTGGATTAATTTTTTCTTTGATCTGACATGTCTTTTAGATGGGACATGTTTATCTTTGGATGTATGTGGATTTTTGGAGCTATGGATTTTATTCTTGGCATTCAAATTTCTTCCAAAGGGAATGGGATTCATGGATAGATAAGAATGATATGAAGTTATTTTGGATGGGTCGATGTAGGTATATGGTTGGAAGGTGCTCAAAGATGTAAGCCTTTGTTGATCTTGATTTATGACAGGGTAATTAGATTGTGAGCTAGGGATCATATGGATCGTGGATGGAGGGACATAGGGTCCTAATATGGATGGAAGGGAGGAAGACTTTGATTTTGAGATAAAAGGACCCAAAATGGATTTAGAGGATAGGGATTGTGTATGTTTGGATTTATATGGAGGAATGTGGGATTTATCAAGGACACCAACATTTCAAGAGTGAGTTGCATAGCCAAGGCCATGATAATTAAGATTTTATTTGATATGATGGAGTTCTAATATACCTTGTTTATGTAGGCCTAACCCTTTTCCTTGATAATGCATGTTTTGAAAAATATTTTTAGCAATGGGATACATGTTATTTTTAAAACAAGGTGCGAGTCCATTTTGAGGAGGGTATGGTATGGAAGAAATGACAGGATCATGAAGTTGACCAAATCGGAAGAAAACAGAGGAACCCATTTGATAGGTAAGTGGTTCATGAAAATATTTGATAGGGGTGATGGGATCTTGTGGAAGATTGGTAGGATTATGACATGGAGGTGAAGGGAATATCTGATCTTGACTTGGAATAGGATCATTGGAGCTTGTGCTTTTCTTTTGATTTTGAAAATTTGTATCATTGAAGTTGGTTCTTTGCTCTTGATTTTGAATTGGATCATTGAAGGGGATGGAAGGGATATCATGATCTTGCTTAGGAGGTGTGTATTGAATGTGATTTGAAAGGATATTTTTCTCTTAAGTTGGAAGGCAATCATATTGGATGGAATAAAAAAGGGTGAGGGTATCATCATAAGACTCTTTACAAGTGGGATCTTGATAAAAAATTGGATTAGATTAAAGGGTTTGTTCTTGATCTTGATTTATTTCAAGACTCATTTCTTTTGACTTTGGATTATCCTCTTGACATGGGGTAGGAGTTTGGACATGAATGGGGGGTTCTTGGAAGGACTCAACAATTTGGCATGATGAGAAAAGATTTTGAATGGGACTCTTTGGAGTTGGTTTTAACATATTGTTTTAATTTTTGTGAATTTGGATAATGATGCAACTAAAATGCATAGGTATATTTTTGGATTTTATGGGATTACAGATGACTTTAAAATGATGAACTAGATGCACCTATAGACTTTATGAGCTTGATTTATCACAAGGTTTGAAATGATTTGGACACCAATTGATATATTCTAATTGACCCTAGTGGCATTGGTTTTAACAGTGGGATGCAAGTCTGGAGTGGGACACATGCGAAACAGGAGATTGGCAAAATCGAAGGACCAGATTGAGGACACTGTATATGAGATATTGAAGATTATTTTGACCCAAATTAAGACTATGAATGATGATACCCTATACTAGACTAATTAGAAAGGGCATCTGGATTGATTGGAGATTGATTGATAAAAGAGGATTTTTTTAGTTCAAAAAATTTCCAAGCAAATGTTGGGACTCGATCCTAAGACAATACAAGTGCAAAATGAGAACTATGAAACCTATGGGGACTTATGGGTTTAATGAATTCCTAAACAAAATTTTGGACTTGATCTTAAGATAATTCAATTGTAAAATGAGGACTATGCAACCTATGGGGACCTATGGATTCTACACAAACTTTTGATCACAAATACATGAGTGAGATAACATGATGTTTTTGCAGTTGACCTTATGTTTGATTTTAAGAACTTTGTTTGCAATTTTTATTGACTAAGTTTGGTGTTTTGTGATCTCATTGAACGCAAATCTCTATTGCAAGGATTATTTATGTTTGAAAGAAAAGAATACAGAATGTTTGCTTAATTCTCTGAACAAAGTAAAAAACATATTCAAGCACAATTCCTAGGATGGCAAGGGCAATATCTATTGGATTTCCACTGTAGAAAATAATATGATCCACACTTAATCAGAGCAAACAACCTAGAAGTTTGGCAACATTGGCTCCCCTCCACAACACACACTTCCTGGGAATGCCAAACTTCAAATTCCTAGAGACTCGTAGGTCTCAAGGAACTTTCTATCTCTACTCTGGACTGTAAGATTGCGGGATGGCTTCAGAGGTTTGACCTCATGCACCAGCAAATAGAAGGATTTTTGGCTTCTAAAACAAACGGTTCTTAGTTGGGGAACTTCAGTGGAACTCAGTGTCTACCCATGTGGCGATGACTCACTTAAGAGTCTATCCCATTCCTCATTAAAGGATTTTTGTGCATCTCACATGAGTGTGGAGACTAAGGGAACCATTAGTCTAGATAAACATCACCAAGAAGTCACAGATTTTGCCTAAATTATCAATTTATATATCGGGTTGAAGAAGTACCCCTTGGTTCGGTCCCTCACACTTGACCTTATGGGCTACTTGAGAGGCAGGTCCTCTACTTGAAAAAGAAAACTTGAGCATCGCTAACACTTTTCTCTTGCACCTAGGACCACGAAAGCCAGGGAGAGGATAGTGTGTGTTAGCAGCAGGTCTTCTCACGACCACAAGCGTGCCAAACACAAAAGGCACTGATTAATTTTAAGCACCAATTGAAAAGTTATTTATGCTAGAAAATTAAGACCACTCCTAATCTACCTCTGCAAGCAAGTAATTAGTAGTTTTGGTTTTATGTTTGTCTTCAACCAATCATATGTTCTTCTCCTCCAAACTTTGCTTGCCACATGCTGAAAATGAAACATTAGTAATAGAGACAATCAACATAAATCAAAATCACAGTCAGAAACAACAACAAAAGGTTTTTTTTAGGAATTTGCTAAAAATAGAAACTTGCTAAAAATAGAAACCTACCAAAAATAGAAACCTACTAAAAATAGAAACCTACCAAAAATAGAAATGTCCTAAAAATGGAAATCTGCTAGAAATAGAAACTTGCTAAATTTAGAAACCTACCAACCAAAAATGGAAAGTTTCTAAAAATGAAAACCTGACAAAAATGAAAAGCTGCCAGAAATAGAAACCTACCAAAAATGGAAACATGCTAAAAATGGAAACCTACCAAATTTGGAAACCTACCAAAAATGAAAACCTACTAAAAATGAAAACCTACCAAATTTAGAAACCTACCAAAAATGGAAACCTACTAAAAATGGTAACTTTTTTTCTTAAATTTTAAGACATAAAATTGATGTGACAATTGCAAAAACTTGGGTATAGTTGTGAAATCTAGGGCTTGTACTTGTAGACATACACAAAATTCCAAATCAAAGTAATGTTGCTTTCATGTCAGGTTCACCAAATGTATTATGAAAAATTTAGGCATAATTAACTAGAATAGATGAGCTAACCACTAGAACTCAATCCTAATTAGCTAAATCCATAAGTGATAATGAAATTCAATTAAATTGACAAAGCATAGACATCAAAGCATTAAAACCCCATTTCTTGATGCAATTTGCTTTCATTTCTCTTTTGCATTATCATGGTTGTGTGGTTCTAAGTGTTGCATTGGGATTCCTACATAAGATTAACACAATAAATTTGAAGATATTGACTATTGAATTTTGGAAATGGATTCGCAGTTTATAAATTTTGAATGAGAAAATTGAAAGGTTGAGATGCATTTGAGAATAGAATTGATCAATTATTGATATTGGATGACACAGAATTGATTGGGAGTTGAACTCATTTGATTGATGAGTTAACTAAGGAGATAATTGAATTGATTGTGAAGTTGATTGAATTGATTGCCCAATCAGACTAAAAGTTAGTGTCAGTTAGGATTTTTACATGTGCTATAGGAAATTAATTTGAAATTCAAATTTCATTTACATTTAGCTTGAATTTGGATTTTTTAATTCATCAAATGAAATGCACATTTTACTAAAATTAGATGAAATTAGAATTTGGAGAATTTTAAATTTTTGAATTTGAATATTTGAAAAGAATGAATTAGTTAATTAAATAATTTAAAGAAATTATTTAATTATTAGAAATTGGATTTAATTAAATAGTAAAAATTATCTAATTAAAGGTATTAATTCGAAATCAATTAAATAATAAAATATTTAATTAATATAAAGAAGAGGAGGTTGAATAATTAAACAATGAGAAGAAATTGAATAATTAGTAATGATAAAAATTATGATTGAATTAGTTCAAAATAATTTACATTAGATTTAACTAAATATTAAAAAAATTATTTAATTAGCAAAGAAGAAGAATTAGTGTGTTAATGATGAGACATTTTTAGGTGTCTACAATTATAATAACAATATTTCATTACTACCAATAAATCTCATTAAATTATGTGTTTGACAAAAACTTATTTTTACAATAGATAATTGTTTTTGTCTTTTAATGTTTCCTCTTGGTTTGGTTTGGCTTTTTTGTTTTGATTTTGGCTTGGCATTTATTTTTACTTTTCTTTTATAATATTGAAAAGCATAATTAAAAACACAAATGAAAATATGGCTTTGCATGCGAAAAAATGATGCAAAGCATCGACAACCATTTCGAACATTCATATTTGTCGTGAGGAATTCATAGGGGCTTTGCAAATTGCTTCTCTATGTTGGCAAACAACTTTTGGGCTGAGGATCCTGGCATGATCATATCATGGACCCACGAACAAGAGGCCTTCTTTGCAAAAACAAAATATTCTTTGATTGAAACGGTTAAGGCTCTCCCTCTTCCCTGCAAGGGTTGGGATCGAGACTAGCATTTGGTGAGTCGTAGAAATAAAAGGGCATTAGGGCAACCAAATTGCCACAATCGGTATTCCAATCATTGTTGGGAGGAGGGTTTTGTAAAACCTAACCAGCCAAATAGCTCCTTTGCTTGCCACATTTTTCCTACACGAAATCCCTCGAGTAAATTATCAAAGGGTATGGATACCCTAGGCCGCCATTCTTTCATGAATCATCATAATTCAAAGGAAGATAAGCATCCTAAGATGGATTTACCTTCAAATCCTCCAGAAACTTCAAATGAGTTGGTCATTGAAATTGATACCCAAACTCAGGCCAGGTATCAAATGCATTGCAATGACCAAATGATCTTTGCTTGATGGAAAGGTCAGGGGACCCCATCAGAACTAATTGCTAACTGGTTGTCTTCTTCTTTCAATAATCAGGTAAAAATTGACATCCTTCCTGATAATTTCTTTGCTATTGAATGTGGTAATCAAGGTTTGAGAAATAGTTTGCTAAATGGGGACATATTAACATTCAAGGGTCTTGGGTTTGATTGCTAGGAATGGCAACCCCTCTTTCTTCCATCTCAATTAAATACCTGCATGGTTAATAGAGAAATTTCACTTGATAAATTTCCTATAGAATTGCAAAATAATGATTTTTTAAGAATAATAGGCAACAAAATTGGTAAATTTGTAGAAGTTAAAAAATAGCCCTTAGCTTCTTCAACCAGCTTCTTATCGTTAACATGAATATTAACATTAAATCTTTAGATCCCATAACGCTGAAATGTGATAATTATAGTTTAACCCTAGAATTACCCTTTATAATGGCTCTTTTGAAGACATTATTCCAAGGAAGATCCCCTCTAAAAAACCTCTCCTTGGATCATTTATCAAGTCTGATGGTGCCTCATTCAGATTTGTGGCAGGAGGGGTTTTACCTTAGAGGGCTATAAGACTAAAATTAACTCTAATCATCTCACCCCAGATCCTTTAGAGATCCTATGTCCTCATTCCCATCCCAATAGCTCCCATGTCAAGACCTCTCGGTCCCTTCTCCCTCCACTGCCAACTATTAGCCCACCTATAGCTGACTCATTGCTTAGGGATCAAGACCTAGAAGAAGGCAAAATTAGTGAGCTGCCCCCTCAGAAGGGTCAGGTTGGACTGGCAAATATTTCATTGTCTAGTTCTCTCATCCCACCAAAGAGGTTGAGTCCCTCGAGGTTCCCCCCTTTAATGAAACTAACCTCCTCTGCACAATCAATGGAGAAGGATAGTTACTCTCTGGTACCAGGAATGGAATCCTTGCAAGGTCAACCAATCTCTCAAGTCTCAAGTGTGGAGACCGTTGAGGATGTAAAGGATCATCCTCCACCTCTAAAGGTTGTTTCTAATACAATTGTAGAATCTGAGAGTGATCGAGTGGCTAAGGAAATTAACATCATTGCCAATTTTGTAGGGGAAGAAGTAGTAAATGACCTTATGGATCAACTCGTTGATGAAATCTGTGATGATGAGGAATTGGAAAGACAAAGGGATTTCTATGTCAAAAATCTAGTGGATGTTGCCAGAGTTGACTTAGAAAATGATAATCTATACACTCTAGGCATTCTCAGCTCTGAAGGAAGCAAAGATTCTCTTGACTGCACTAAACTCAGTAAGAGAAGAGGCAGGAAATCCCTTGCTGAACTAAGATCAAAGGATGGGGAAGCAAGGGGTCAGTCTAAATTATCTACTCTTTTTAATGCAAGGGAGAGGAAGTTCCTCCCCATAGAGCCATGAAATCATAACATGGAATTTTAGGGGTCTGAATTCCCCTAACAAACAATGCATCTTAAAGCATTGCATCTCTGATTCAAAACCAAACATAATTTTAATCCAAGAAACTAAAATGAACTCCTCTAAGATTGTCCTTTTTGAGAAAAAAAACTAGGCGTCAGACAGCTGAAGCATTCCCCTGCTATAGGGGCCTCAGGGGGCTTAGCTATCATCTGGGACTCTAGATTCATCTCGTTTACACCTTTAGAGATTAAGCAAAATTAGATAGGAGGAGAAGTAGCAAGCTATAAAAATAACCTAAGATTCAAATTGATAAACGTTTACGGCCCTATCCAGGATAGGGATAAGGCTCGGGTGTGGATGTAACTTGAGGCTTTCCTCAAAAGTTTCCCAAATGAGGTATGTATCATTGGTGGATATTTCAATGCCATCACTAAGGTAGAAGACAAAAGAGGAGGTAGTAGCAAACTTCCTCCAGCGGCTATAGATTTCAATCATTAGATCAATAGAAATTCCCTGTTGGAAATCCAAATGGCAGAGAATGCCTTTACCTGGAACAACAGAAGGATAGGTTTATGTAACATTGTTGAGAAATTAGATAGGTTCTTTATCCATGGGGGGCTCTCAGAGCTTAATTACACCATGGAAGTAGAGCCTCTCCCTTTATCAAGATCTGACCACTTCCCACTCCAACTAAACTTATTATCAGACCACTCCCCTAGAAACTGCCCCTTCAAATTTGAGAGCAAGTGGTTCAGAGATGATAACATTTTAAACCTAATTGAAAATTGATGGAGAAGCTCTGTGTTCTCAGGATCGAAGATGTTTATTATTGCAAGCAAGTTAAATCTTATCAAAAGGAATCTCTTAGAGTGGAATAGGATAAATTTTGGAAATATTTTCAATAAAAAACTCTTAATAGAAAATGATCTTAAGAATGTTAACACTGAAGTTCTGGAGAAAGGGATGGATGAACATCTCTTCCTTAAGGAAAAAGCACTACTCTCTGAGTATGAAAAGATACTGTCAAATGAAGAGATCTTCTGGAAACAAAAATCTAGGGAGACTTGGTTGAGTGATGGGGACCAGAATACCAAGTTTTTCCACAATAATACCAAGCAAAGGTGATGGGTTAATCAAATTTCTAGTATTAAGAATTGACAAGGCTCCATCCTGTCTGAACCGGATGATGTTGCCTCTGAGGCAGTAAGGTTCTTTGACAAAATCTTAAACAATACTGAAGGTTCCAACCTAAGAGGCCAACTCAATATTATCAAGAATCTCTCAAAACTCATTCACGACAACCACAATAAAGGCCTGTTAAAGAAATTCTCTGAGGAGGAGGTTAAATCTATCCTTATGAAGATGAATCCAGATAAGGCTCCAGACCCGGATGGCTTCCCCACAAGCTTTTTCCAAAAATGTTGGGGTTTTATGGGGACAAAGATCATGGAAGCCTTAGAAGGTGTTAGGAACTCCGGTAAGATTCTCAAAGAGATCAACAATACCTTCCTTGCTCTCATCCCCCAAAAAGAGAAACCTGATAGCTTCAATGACTTCAAACCAATAGGCCTTTGCAATACTCTTTATAAACTCCTAACCAAAACCCTAGCAGCCAGACTTCAGAATCTTCTCCCCATTATTATTAGTGAAGAACAAACCGGTTTCATAGCAAGTAGATCAATCTATGATGGGGTAATTATATCCCAAGAAGCTATTCATTTGGTCCAACTCAACAGTGCCCCAAGCATGCTAATCAAATTAGATATAAGTAAAGTGTATGACAAAGTTGATTGGTGCTTTCTATGTAAATGCTTGGACACTTTTGTCTTTTCCAAATCTTGGATCAACCTAATTTTTGAGTGTATATCCACCCCTAAACTGTCTGTTATGGTTAATGGTTCTCTAGAAGGTTTCTTCAACAGCTCAAGAGGGCTCAGGCAAGGAGATCCGATGTGCCCCTTCCTCTTCATCATCATGGAAGAAGCCCTAGGAAGATCCATCTCTAAGGCTAAAGAGGAGGGTGGGATCCAAGGAATTCCCATTACCAGTGGCCTCCCCTCCTTCACCCACCAGCAATTTGTTGACAACATGATGCTTTTTGGTCAAGGAAGTTCAAGGGAAGCGAGTGCCTTCAAAGGCATCCTCAATTCCTATATGGTAGCTTCGGGTCAAGAGGTGAATCTAGAAAAATTGGCAATTTTTATGTTCAACATAGACCCCTCATTAGGAATGGAGATCTACAATGTCCTGAAGATCAGTCAGGGTACCCTTCCTTGCAAATATCTAGGCATTCCCCTTGACAAGGGAAGGAGATCTTCAAAATTGTGGGACAACTTGGTGGATAAAATCAAGTCTAGGATTAACACTTGGAAAGGAAAATGGCTTTCATCTGTAGTTAGGGCAACCTTGGTTAGATCAGTTTTGTCACCTATGCCCATTTACTAGCTCTCCTGTCAACATCTATCTTCTTCCAAACTAGCTGAGCTCAACAAGCATCTCAGAACTTTCTTTTGGAAAGGTGCTAATGATAACTAAAAAATATCACTCATATCTTGGGACAAGATATGCAAACCTAAAGAAGGAGGAGTTGGCATTAAAAACCTCTGTAATCAGGGAAGAGCCCTGGGTGCCAAGTTGGTTTGGAGAATGTTCAGAACCCCCCACCTCAAATGGGCAAGGTTGTTGCACCATAAATACCTTAATGGAGGGAATCCTATCCAAATCTTCAGTGAAATCAATCCTCCCAGAGAGTCCTGCTTATGGAATTTCATGTTGGATTGTAGGAGTATTATTTCTGACAAACTGACTTCGAACCTGGGGTCTAGGGATAAAGACCTTTTCTGGTCTGATTCATGGGGTGTATTTCTGACAAACTGACTTCGAACCTGGGGTCTAGGGATAAAGACCTTTTCTGGTCTGATTCATGGGGTGTGTATAAGGCAATTGAAAATATCTATGACTTTGGTGCCACCCGTAACCTTCTTGAATAACATAGAGGACCTTTGTTAAATAACTATATCTCCCCTTCAATGGAAGGGGCTGGATGGCAGTGGATCAAGAGGGAAGATGAGGATATCCTGGAAGGGGATAAAAGTAAACTTATGGCAATTCTTGGGACAAAGAACATAACCATAGGTCATCACGAGGACAAGCTCGTATGGGATGGTTCCTTAAGAGGGGAATATAAATCCAAGGATGGGTACTCTCATATCTCCAAAGCATTTAAAAGATCTATGTCTGAGCTTCCCTTGAAACTTTGCTGGGATAGATATTGTCTGTCTAAGGTTGGTATCTTCTCCTGGCTTGTGATTCAGAACAAGCTCCTAACTGTGGATAAATTTAGGAGAATGGGGTATGAGGGACCCAGTAGATGTCCTCTTTGTGAGGTAGATGAAGAAGACACCAACCATATCCTCCTCAATTTCCCTTTTGCTTCCCAATGTTGGGTCTGGTTCACCAAAAAACTTGAGTGGTCTGTAGCCTTTCCCCACACCATCTCTGGAATGTTCAAAGCTTGGCCTCTCCTTAGGCAAGGCTATCTCTTTGAGGGTTTATGGATATCTCTCCCATCTTCCATAATGTGGGAACTATGGAAGGAGAGAAATAGACGTCTCTTTAAGAATGAAAAAATAGAGGTCCACAGAATCATTAATAGAATAGAGTCAGCTACCATTGAGCTCATGAACAAATGACTTTCATCTAGCATATTAAAGAATGCCTCTATAACCTATTGGGATGAAAAGATGAAAAAATACTGGGAGCGCTTATCTTTTCCTCCCTTTGTAGGGGATGGTCCTGTTGCAAGTCTTTGATCAAGAGCTGAATGCAGATGGTTGCCCCCAAGCGAAGGATGGGTGAAGTTAAACTTTGATGGGGCATCTCGTGGCAATCTGGGGCAAGCAGGGATATGATGCTCTATTCATAATTGGGAATAAAAAGAAATAGCCACCCTTGCCTCCCCGATTGGCATCAAAACCAACAATTGGGTGGAATTGATGGCCCTAGTGGAGGGTCTGCACTTGTGTAGGAAACTAGGAGTTAAAAAATTGGATATTGAAGGAGATTTGGCTATAACTGTCAATGCTCTAAGGAAAGGCAGCATGCCTAACTGGAGACTAAACACTCTGTTGTCAAAGGCTATTGACTTATGCAAAGGTTTTGACAGGTTTATAGTCAATCATATTTATAGGGAGGGTAATAAAAGAGTGGATGAACTAGCCAACATGGGAGCGGATGGCATCAAACTCCTCTCTGAGCCTCCCTAAGGCCACCCCTTCTTTTGTCTTCTTTCCCTAGTGTTTGTCAGCATGTCTATCCTTCCATCCCTTTATGTTTCTCTTGCCTAGACTTCGCTTGTCTTGCCTTAATCCCCCCAACTAGACCTTTCCATGGTCCTTTGTATATATATATATATATATATATATATATATATATATATATATATATATATATATATATATATATATATATATATATATATATATATATATATATATATATACAGACATATATATATACAGACATATATACATATAAGTATGCCCATATATATACATTCCCAGACATAAACTCAGGTACTTAGGTTAATTCCTTTGATATGTATATTCATTAATACACAAATACAAATACTTACACATATATACGTAGTATATTCTCTCTTTCTCACCCATCAAGACCTCCCATCCTCAAGCTTGGGTAGAGGCTCCTCTTTTAATATTTTTGTATATACTTATTTGGGAATTTACATATATAGATACTCACCTTGAAACAACTTACCCAACTATATATATTATTATTCATGTAGATACTGCCTTCTACTAGGACTAAAACTTACCCAACTAACCTCATCTCTATTTCTCCTAAACGAACCCCTATATTTAGCTAGCCGCAGCAGACATATGAGACATTATGGTCGGACGTCATACGTCATCTCTCTTTCTCGATCAAATCTTCTTGACGTCTCTTTGCAAAGCCGAGGTGACGTTCCCTCAGTGATTTGACAGATGAAGTACCCTTAGCTTGATGGCTTAAGGTGGTGGTAATTATGACCATGAGCCTTGGAGATTGCATTCCTTGCATCGTATCAACTCATTATGACGTTGCTCATTATGAAGCATTAAAAGTGCGAGTTCTATTTAGAATGCCAAGCTAGTCCTCCTTGTCATTTCTCAGTTAAGCTATGATGGATACCCCTCTCAAGCTTCTAGGGTTGAAATGCCAGATGGCCTTTGTGGGCAAGATCAAGGAAGAAAGAATGAAGGGCATTCTCATCCAACAAAACCCTCTGATCTCTGGAGCTATAATGAAATTTCTAGGGAATGAATTCATCATGAATGAGGACTGGACCAGAGTGAACCTTGACATTGCAGCAATGTTTTTAGCCCTTGCAATGCATTTTGAGAATGATAGGGATATTGTGGTGAAACTATGCAAGAAGGTCTTCATTAAAGATATCCTGGGTGAATTAGAAAGGGTGGTGATCAACATAGATGAGGAACTCATAGCTCCAAAACCCCAAGATTATGATATTCTTATTAGAATGAATAACCCAGTTCCTTGCTACCCCATTCTAGTAATCAACAACCCAGTGGCCTTCGAAGCTCTTCGTCCTGTCAGAAGCAAAATTCTCCTTTTCCTCTCATGGATTCTTCAAGTTAAGAAACCTCCTTGTGAGAAATGGTTGATTAACTATTTGGAGGTGGAGAATATCACGGTTATCCCTGACAATGTGCTAATCCTACGCTCCCCTGCTAGCCCTTCAACAACAAAACCATAGAGCTCCAACTCCAAGCCTCCTCATAGGCCAGGCAAGAAAGGTTGAAGCTCCTTCTGGATGGCATGCTTCCAGGTTTCTGCTTTTGTTATCGAGGAACCCCTTTTTTGTTTTCTGAAGTAACAAACCAATTTCATGTGAATGTTTTTACTTAGCTTAAAGATCTTTGATAAAGATGTCTCATAAATATGTTTATGCTTTGCTAAAACAGTCTCGATGAACTTCAGGCTTTAATTGCCTTTCTGCTGCTATATAGATTTATATATTTTGAATATATATAGACATACAACTATATATCCATATTTATATATAGATATATGTATATATGCTTATATATATACAAAAATGTTGGTCTTTCAAATTCAGTCTCTTCCTAGTTATTTCTAGTATTTTAGGACTGGGCTCGCTTAGATAGTTTTTCATTTCTCTTAATCTTTCCCATGACATACAATTAGGGCATGGAGGGATCTCTGTTTGAACTGAAACCTATGATGGATGGTAGCCCATTGCGCTATCTATGCAAAAAATTTTATGGGAGTCTACTTCTCGACTGTATAGTTAGCTTATCCATTAATCTTCCACTATGGGTCTTGAGCAATGACCATTCATTATGCTTTTTGGAAATATTGTGAGGCTAATGTCTTGAGTTTTTATGTTAACAAGGTGACCATCCTACAGGTATGATCAATTGTGAATTTTAGATTAGAAGCTGAATTTTGTTCGCTTTTCTTTTCTAACATTCTAGTGAGAAATATTTGGAGTGTTTGTATAGCCTAGGGTGTAGGGCATGCTTCACCTTGTTTTTTCAGGTAATAACAGGATTGTCGCTTACATTAAGAAGGGTCACCCCAAGAAATCGAAGGGTTGTTGCTCTAATTTACAGAATGGATTTTCTCAAGCCTCTTCAATTCTATCCTGACAGAGAACCATTATCATTATTGTAACTTAGACTACCATGAACAAGGAACCATTATCATCCCCATTATTGTAACTTAAATTTCATTTTTTCTTCTGATCCTTACAGGATCTGGGCTAGACCGGAGGTTTTTTTTCCTCCATTATTTCCTACCAGTGCCCACACTGAATGGAGGTGTAATTGTAACTATTTTTCAATTAATAAAATTCTCTGGCTTCAGCCTTTTATCAATCAAAAAAAAAAAGCATAATTAAAAATTATTGAATTTTGAACAAAAGCTTTTTTTGAATTTTGAATTAGCTTAGTGACATAATAAAAACCTCATATTATTATTATTATTTTTTAAAAAAGAATTACTTAAATTATAATTTTTTAAAGGGAATATAACTAAAATTTGTGAAAATGAGTTGTTAAACATTAAAAAAAAAAAAAAAAAAAAAAAAATTAAAAAAAAAAGATTTTGTTTTTCTCTATTCTTACTAGGTTTTTGTCCTTTTGCTTCCTTTCCTACATTTCTTTCTTTTTCTCATTAATATTTTTATTATTTTATAATTTTGTTTTAATCTTTATTTCTATTTTCATTTTTTTTCTATGTTATTTACTTATTAAATTTTTTACCTTTATATCAAAGGTATTATACTCACACACATTTCATGTTATTATTCACACACACATATTATTATTATTATTTTTGTGGGTAGGTAATAGGTCGTAGCCACAATATTTTGAATTATTATTATTATTGTTATTATTATTATGTTTGATTAGATTGACCCAAGACCTTCCCCATTATGGAAGTCCAAGAGTCACAACTTATAATTCCACTTTAGATGTCCCTATTGGGAATTTGAACTTGGGTCTCCACAATGAGAACCCAGTGTTTTGACCAATTAAGCTCAACCCCTTGGACCACACACATATTATTACTACACTCGCATTTATATTATATCATTATTCTTAATAATATTATTATACCTTTATTTTTATATTTTTGACCATTGTTTTCAAGGTTAGTGATATTCTTTTTTTCCTTTTGTTTTTGGGTCTCAATTTTTATTTTTAATTTCCAGGCATTTCTCTTGTTTTTAGTTTTCTCCCCTATACTCATTTTTTACATTTGTACTCCTTTCTCCCTTCTTTTTTCTTATTTTTGGTCTTTGTTTTTATTTACTCTCCTTGGAATTTGTGCAACTCCACCTATTCCTTTCCTTTTTAACATATTTGGGTTTGCAATTCATCTATTTTCTATCAACAACTCTCTCATCTTGATGATGGGTCATGAAGTCTGATTCAAAACGTTGATGCAAATAAATTATGCACAATTAAATTCAAAAGCACAACATAATAATTATCATGAATTGTGGAAACTTAATGTCTCTAGGAGAATTAAGAGTCTATTAAAGGGGTCCGCATAAGCTTCCCCATTACTATCAAAAGCTTCATCAATTTTCCACTACATTAAAATAGTTACTGAGTGGAGTTTGAATGGGAGGTGTCATTACCACTCCCCACTAATTCTGAGATAACTTGAGTCAAGTGCTAAGCATTAGGCAATTAATTTCACTTTACACCTGATAATTGAATTTGCTTGAAAGTTTCTAAAACCTTTTATTTGTTGCATGTTAGCTAAATATTTTTTTAATATGTTACGCAAATGAGATTTGCACGAATTTGATTTTAATGTAAAAGAGTGTACTTCTGCATAGCAATTTCTATTGAGAAAAACATATCTTGTAAATTTTAAGCATCAAGATTATTAAAAGAGAGAACAAATTATTTTCTAGCCATCCATGTAGGTCAAACTAGATTCAATTAGATTATGTTAATTTTTAATTATATTATGTTTGTTTGTTTTTCAATAAAAGTGGACAAGCCACTAAACTTTTTTATTATATTTAATAATTTTTACAACGGGTTCAAAAGGCATACCGGCAGGAAAGAACCCACAAGAAAACCTCTGGTTATCACCTTATATAAACCAAACTATACTACCCTTTACAAAATAGTTGTTACATATCCAATTGATCATATAACCCACCCAAACCCACTCATTTGAGAGATACAATGAGGTCCCATAAGACTTTTCTTGATACAATAGTTCATCATATGGTTATATCCAACAAAACATAAGCTCAACTGATTACAAAATGAAGACCTGGATGCCAACAAATATCTCCTCAAGAAAATCATGCAAAGACACCAAGAAGCCTGTATGCTTTTACCAATTGGGGAGCAAAAAATTCTTCAGTCTAGCTTGTCAAAACAAAATTCTATACCAAATTTGCCCATACCTGCATCAAAAAATCATACCACATCTCCAAGATAACATAGAAAAGTATCAGACATTTAAAAACCAAGTGCTAGTGCCTTCAGCTGGGGGATCATTAGCTGCATCCGAAGGAGGAACAACCCTTAGAGGGAATTCCAACCATGCACGAGAAAAAAATAGAAAGCTCAAAGAAAGTAACGAGTGCAAAGCTTCAAAAACAACCAAAGCTTTATCCACAATCTGAACAGGTACCCAATTCACAAGAAACTCCATACATGCCCAGCTGTCATCCATGGTATCACATATCAGCCCCATTCTTAATTCAAACAATAATTGACCATACCATCCATTACCCAAAAGCTCATGACGAGGAAGAAAACCACCATAATAGAAAGTCCCCACATCAAAATAATAACTATCCAAAGTAGAAAAAACCATATCCCTATTGCACATTGTTGGAAACATGAACGTGGAGACCAGGAGATGAACCAATTTAGCATCAAGTAAAACATCATAACAATTTGTAACAAATCGAGACATAATCTCAAAGTAAGAAATATTAAGACAAATTTCCAACCAATGATTCCCCAAAAGCTTGCAGATTTCATAAGCCACCTTAGGAGAAAACAAGTTAAAAAACTTACCGAGATTTTGATAATTATCCTCATTTTCTTCCTTTGGAACCACAGATTCAAGCACCACTCTATATTTTACAGAAGACAAGAGACTCGGTATTTGTAGAAATAATCATACCAAGACAATCCACAGTACATGTGAAACAAAATGCAGCCTACCACATTCTAAATAGTCTAAGCGAAAGGCACAGAAAGAAGTAATAAATGTCCACCAGAAACTTACCACCTAGTCAATGGAAAAAAAGAGATAAAATATCATTTCAAGATTGCAAATTGTGTCGATGTGATATTTCACAATACATAACAACACTTCAAACATGGCAGCCATCAATGTTAGCCTAATGGGAGAGAACACATGCCAAAAAATGATTACAAACATCATAGAACAATGTCGTTCCTGTCACAACTGAACTCACACAAATAGTCTTCATGTTAGTACGGAGACATCATCAAACAATAATAGCCCAAGTACGTACAACAGATAATACCTCACACATTCCAATATCTATTTTAAGCTAAAAATCCAAAACTTTACATCACACATACCGCCACCCTTGAGTGTATCATGAATATCCACACCCTCACCCTGTGAATGACATCGTATATCATGAGTACATAAAATATAAATACAATTTATACTTCAAATACCAAACATATAATGATAGTCATCCATACAGTGAACATGTACACAAACCTGACAATTCAAGGAGGGCGGGAAAGGAATTTAAAATCACCAAGAATTAAATCATTTAGATACCTGATTGCAATAGAACCATACGAAGCATTAATCATTCTGAACTCCTTCCCAAACTTTGGAAGGAATTTCTTTGGGATCAACTATACGAAAATGTGCTTTGCTATCAATAGCTAGATTAGGCAAAAAATCCGCCACTGTGTTAATTTCTCTATAACAATGACATATTAAGAAGGAATCAAAAGAATCTAACTTTTGTAAAATATGATCAAGCAAATATTGCAACTGCCAGTGCGATTCGATTTCTTCTTCATAACACTTTGAATTATTACCATAGAGTCACCTTCAATCACTATGTTTTTTATCCTTAATGAAATTACCATATCCAAGCCAAATGATAAAGCTTGATACTCCACAAAATTATTAGTACTAATACCAATATCATGACATTTAGCAAGAATAAGTTGCTCCTTATGATCAAAAATAGCCATCCCAACCCCTGCCTTCCTAGGGTTTCCCTGAGAGGCACCATCAAAATTAAGTTTGAAGTGTCCCCAAGGAGGATTTTTCCACTTGGTCAACAACCGCTGACCTAAGGACTTATTACTCTTGGAGACTAAGCCATGAGAGGGTAAGATTGAGAGGGATTTCCAAACCCTAGTAACCCTATTATCCCAATGGGAAAAAAAAGACCGATTACCCAAGTTCTTATAAATGTATGACAATGCAACCTCCGAAATAGAGGCTTCAGTTTTTTGCAAAACATCTGATATAGAAGAACACACCTTTTTGAAAATCCTACTATTTTGTTCAAGCCAAATGTTCCAGAGCACAATAGAGGGAGAAATAACCTAAAGGCATGCATAGAAAGATGATGCAAATATGAGAGGCTAAGAACAAAAGTGAGAACCAAGACCCTTACCAATAACAAAAGATAAACCAAAATTTACTCAGCAGCCATTGCCAGCACTCATGAGAAAAATCACAATGAAGAAACAGGTGTGAAGAGGACTCTAGGTTCTTATTACAGAGAACACACAGAAAAACAACAGTAATACCTAATCTGTCCAACCTCATTCTTGTTAGAACTCTATCCTGGACAGCCAACCAAGCAAAAGTTCCAGCTTTAGGTAAATAAGCCGAGTGCCAGAACAACTTATAAGGCCAATATGAACAAGATTTAGCAGGTAAAAGGGAGTTATAACCATCCTTAATAGAATACTTTCCAAAGTCATTCCCAATCCAAATAAGTTCATCCTCAGAATTCGAGAGAGTGACAATCCTCTCACCAAGAATCTCATCAAACTCTACTTTCAAATGCAAATCCAAATCAAGGAAATCAATCGACTTCCATTTAGCCATTTTTAGAGGATCATTCTGATCAATATCAAAATAGTCCGCCACATACACACCCCAAAGAGAAGTAAGGATTATAATCAAGGGAGACCAATCTATAATGCTAATCAAGGAATAATGTCCATTCCATGTTTCATCCCAAAACCTAGCTTTCCTTCCATTATGCCCAACCCATGAGAGACAGGGAATAATAACTGCTCTATATTTACATAAAACATTCCATATGACAGATCCAGAGGGCAAATTAGAAAATTTTAAAAATACTTTCTTTGGGACCATTATTCAGATACTTAGCAAACATAATTTGATCCTACAAAGACTTTGGCCTATCATAAAGTTTCCAGACCAATTTATCCCCTAAAGCTAAATTTTGATTATCCAAATTACGAATACCAGTACCACCTAATTCTTTAGGAAGACAGATCTTATCCCAAGCTACCAAAGGTAGCCTCTTTTTGCCATCCTTATTGTTATTCCAAAGAAACGACCTTAGAGTATCTTGCGAGTTCACAATAACAGTTTTTGGTGATTTTAATACTGACATTAGATAAATAGGAATGACATTCAGAATAGATTTGATTAACCTCAATTTACCAACGAAAAACAACCATTTATGGTTCCAAGAAAGAATTCTTTTCAAAATGACCGAAATAACCTTATCCCAAAAGACAAAATTAACTTGCTTAACAAAAAAAGGGATCCTAAGATACATACATGGTAAATTACCATTCTCAAAACCCCAAAAGGAATGAAATCTCTTATGGACAAGTAGTGAAGTATTAAGGAAAAAAAATGTTGACTTATCAACATATACTTTCTAGCCAGAAAACAAAGCATACTCCTGTATTACTTCTGAAATTATTCTAGCCTCTGCTAAAGAGGCATGACCAAATAACAGTATCATCAGCAAAGAGACAATGTGAAATATTCTGAGGATAATTTTGAATCCTAATACCTCTCCAAAGACCCCCCAATCTAGCAGCCCTGATAGCCCAACTAAAAGATTCAACAAGAAGAATAAACAAAAAAGGAGAAAGGGGATCTCCTTGCCTCAAACCTCTATAAGAAGAGAAAAAACCACAAGGAGAACCATTCAGAATCACTGAAAATCTTGCAGAAGATATACAAGAGAGAATCCACTTTATCCAAGCATTGGAAAAACCCAACCTCAATAGTATCCTACACAAAGCTTTCCATTCTACTCTGTCATAGGCCTTCATCATATCAATCTTGAGAATCATGGCCGGAGATTTATGGGAGGAGATAGAATGCAACACCTCATGTTCCACAATTACACCTTCTGCAGTTTCCCTCCCTGGAACAAAACCCCCTTGCTCCAAAGAAATAACCTTAGGTAAAATCTTCACTAACCTTATAGAAATTGCCTTAGTGAATATTTTATATAAGGTATTACACAAAGAAATAGGCTGGAAGTCAACAAAAGACTTTATATCCTCTTTTTCAGGAATAATAGAAATCAAAGTTGTATTCAATTCTTTCAAAATAGACCTATACTGCCTAGCCTCCTCAAGAGCCAATAAAACATCATTTCCAACAAAATCCCAATATTTCTGAAAAAACAAAGGTGTATAACCGTCAGGACCAGGAGCTTTGTCAGGGTTCATAGTAAAAATTGCCTATTTAACTTCTTCTAGGGAGAAAGGTGTCATTAACATCCTATTATCTTCCATGGTTACCAGAGAGGGGACATGAGAATAAATATTGCTGACATCTCTTATTTCTAATGTCAAAAGGGTTTTAAATAACCTAACTGCCTCCTTAGCAATATCATCCTACTCAGTCAATAATTGACCTTCCTGATCCTATATACAAGAAATCCTATTCCTACTCCTCTTCAACTTGGTAGATGTTAATCTTCAATAATTATCATTAAATTTGTGGCATATTTTATGTACATTTTTCACAATTAGATTTGTATACAGTGAAAATATGATGATAAACTATTGTTAAACCAACAAAGATCCAACCACATAAAACCCTAGTTCTATAATTAAGAATCCACCATACACCAATGAAGAACCTAAATCATACAAATCATCAAGAATGTGAAAGATTATACCATTCACATGATTAGTAGGGTTTGATCTCTATTGTTTCCTATCTCCATTAAACTTGCTCAATATGGTTTCTCTCATATTTTGTATTGTGCACAAGAACTCAACAAAGAATAGATTGTGGTTGTGTAGATGTTTGATTGCTTGATCACATGAAGGTTGGTTAAAGTATTAGGCTAGGATTATGATCGCATTAGTTAGTTAGGCAAGGATGAAAGGATCCTCTTATATAGAAATAACCCTAGAAATTGAGGGTTGGAATTGAGAGGTGAAAGGATAAATGGTCAGCTCAAATTAAAGGACCTAGGTATAGAAAATGATAAAATATGGAGGGGCGTTAAAGGCAAATTAAGAGATGAATGACAAGTGTCATGGAGGGAAAAAGATAATTAAATAATTAAATAAATAAAGATCCATTTAATTAATAGAAGAGGTGGGACCAATTAAATAAATAAAATTTATTTAATTTTGGGAAAGGATAATTTAAATAAATAAAAATATTTATTTAAATGAGGAGAGGCTAGAAGAGGATTAATGAATTAATTAAATAAATTTAAATCTATTTAATTAATAGACGGCTTAGGAAAAAATAATTAAATAAATAAAATATTTATTTAATTAGGCTAGGACAATTTTAGGTGTCTACATTTTGCCCCTCTTTGAGACAATTTATTTTGTCATGTTGGCTCAATAAAGATAAGATTAACTGATACAATATCCCCAATATGAGAGTAATATGCCCCCTTGAGAGATTGGGTGGAAAAATTTTCAAAAAATTGCAAACAACCTCTCGAAAAGAAAGAAAAGCTAGAAGGGATAAGGATAAGACGATAGGTTTGGACAGGTGAAAATCGGACTCAAAAAGGTTCAATGGGTAGGGAAAAGGCCATAGGGAAGAGAGCACAACCAATTAGGGTTCCATAGCCTAAATAGTAGCCACGGGGAGATTAAACATCCTCACTTGCATCCATAGCATTTGAGAGATTAGAGTAGAGGGCATCTAGAGAGCTTAGGAGAGTAGTCAACAGTTAGAGAGCGATGGCAATCAGATTACACCACTTTGATCAAGTCCAATGCTTCAAGTGGCCCGCAGACATGGGTGAGCTGGTATGCAGCTCAAACTTACTTTTTTATTTTGCATTTATTGCACATTTATTAGGCTATATTGTTGAGTAGAATGTAAACTTGGTAGGATAGTTATAGGTTTAGGCGCTTATATGCTAGGTTAGGGTGCATATGCGACACGACATTGCATATAGGATAGATATGTGCATGTATAAGTTTGTAATTGCTTATGTGTAGGCAGAATTTATGTATAGGTATAAGGTTGTGTACATTTCTGCAATCTCATATATGCATGGAGCAATAGCACGTATGTGCATGAAAATAGGTATGTGCCAAATAAAACTATGTATGTGCAATAATGTCATGTATAGGAAATACTTATCACGTATGTGTCAAAATAGGCAAAAATAAACAGTTATATGATAAACATATGTTGTCAATTGGATAAATTATCAAGATGATATACTCAGACAAGTTCCCTAGCAAGGATAGGCTAAAATTAGGGCAAGAATCAACAATGATGTGATAAACATGTACAAACAATTAGATAAACTTTTGAAGTGATGAACTATGATAGGTTCCCCTAGTGAGGATAAGATTTTAAAACAATCTAGGATAAGCCATCGAATTGATGAAATTTGGTGAGTGCTCTAGCATTATTGGATGGGATTGAGTGCAATGTGATAAGAATATACATTAACAAAAATAGCACCATATGATAGACATAACTACAATAGAGATAGAGCCTGATGAGAAACACCATTTTGATAAACATAAATACCACAAGTCTTGGATAGGATAACATAAGTACTACAAGGACTGATGTGATTGGTTTACTATGATTGCAGAATTATCTAACTCCATTGGAGTCATGGGAGAGATTACCTATGATGCAAACGATATAAGTAGTTCTAAGTGAGGATGACCATGCAAGGATAACAACTATGGAGTTGCAACACATCATGTTTATGCTTGAGATTTGGACGAACACAAGACACTAACTGCTCTTGCAAAGAGATGGCAATCCAAGACTTGCTCCTTTCATTTTCTAATTGGTGAGATGCTAGTCACTCTCGAGGATGTGTATAGGATTCTGAGGATACCCATCATAGGGGACTTGGTTGTCAATTATCGAGATAGGTATGTGAATGCTTTGTGGCCTGTTGGTTAGGTTTTCACCAAAGTGATGGTTTTTTATTTATATATATATATATATATATATATATTATTCTTGATATTTCTTAATATTTTGTATTTTTGATATATTTATTTTTTGTGTTTTTGATATTTTTTTGTATTTTTTATTAGGATACTCTAAAAAGCTATGTATAAAACCTGTGAAGGTGCATTCTATTGATAGGATCATCCAATGGTACTCCCTCTAGCATTGATAACTAATATGCACCCGATCCATAGACTGCTTTGATGACATAAGGCCCAAGCCAATTTGGTTCAAACTTGCCCCTTTTCTCTCTATCATACTTTTTTTTAGGGTTTTCTCTTAGGACTAAGTCACCCACCTCAAATGTGTGAGGTTTCACCCTATGACTATAGTTGTGACTCATATGTTGTTGATATGATTTTAGATGATTGAATGCAGGTTGTCGATGCTTATCTAACAATTCCAAATCTTGCAAGTGGGAGACCTTGTAGTCTCCATCACTAATAAGATCACGTAAGGAGACCCATATAAGTGATAACTCAACCTCAATGGGCAAGATGGCTACAACACCATAGACAAGTGAATAGGGAGTAGCTCCAGTAAGTGTGTGAACACTTGTTCAATAGGCTCATAGTGCAGGATTAAGTTGGATATGTCAGTTGTGGCTAGCATCATCGACTATCTTTTAAAGGATTTGAAGAATAGTTTTGTTAGACACCTCAACTTGACTATTATCTTGGGGATATTATGGAGTGGAAAAGTGGTGGTGAATATGGAATCAATCACAAATTTCACAAGAATCCTAATTCTTAAAGGGATGTCCATTGTTTGTGAATATTGAAAGGGGAACATCGTATTAGAAAATGATATAATTGAGGATGAAAGTTGCAATTTGCTTACCAGTGACTTGGGTGAGAGGGACGACCAAAATCCACTTTGTGAAATACTCATTGGCTATGATAATAAATTTATGACTATTGGAAGATGGAGGGTGAATATTTCCTACAAGATCATGTCCCCACTGACAAAAGGACTATGGAGTAGCAATTAGTTGAAGTTCCTATGTTAGTGCATGAATTAGGTCTCCATGAATCTGGCACTACTTGCGTTTCCTGACAAATTGGTATGAGTCCTTCTCCATTGTAGGCCAGTAATAATATGCCCTCATAAGTTTCTTAGCTAAGGTTGGACCACTAGAGTGAGCCACACATATACCTTCGTGGACTTCACGTAATGCAATTTGAGCTTCATCACTTTCTAAACATCTAAGAAGAGTACCATTGAGACCTTGTTGGTAAAGTGTGTCAGCTATGATGATGTAACAAGAGGATTAGCAAATAAAGGTATGATGTTGGTTATTGGAAAGGTTAGGTGGAAGGGTGTTATCATGGAGGTATGTGAAACCTTTATCGTACCAAGGGGAATCGAGACCAATAATACATATTAGTTTTGAAGAAGAGATCTCATATGCAGGGACCAAAAGATTATCCACCAAGATCTCACGACGGGTTTCACTTTGCGACATGTCAACCAAGGAGGCAATGGTAGAGATATCATTTACAGCTCAGTTGTTTTCTCTTGGAATTTTCTAAAAGACTATCTTTGTGAAGTATTTCTTGAAGTCATCTACTATTTTCTTATAAGCATTAGTTTTTCATCTTTGGTCTGATAGTCATAATTTGTTTAACGTATCACAAGTTGAGAGTCCCCAAAAACATGAAGTTCTTGGATCTTCCACTGAATTGAGATCTGTAGGCCTATTATTAATGCTTTGTATTATGCAATGTTGTTCATGCAAGGAAAAGATAGTTGATATTATTTAGGAATAGAATACCCTTGAGGTGTGATGAAGAGTATGCCTACTCCTACTCCATGTTGAGTATATGAACCATCAAAGTATAATTTCTATAATCTAGGTTTTGTCACTATGAAGATGGATTCATCAAAAAAAATTGATACAATAGGAGAATCGCTAGAGTAAAAGCACAATGTTGTGTCACACTTTTATAAAGGAACTGACCAACACAACTAAAACATTTAAACTTCGACTGCATAAAAGTGACATTTATAAATTGAATATTGAAATGATGTAAACTAATCAAATGTAGAAATATGAATGAAATTTATGTCTGTTATTTTTATAAAAAAAATTGGAGAAAAATTGATATTTTTTTTTATAAATTCAAAGATAGATTTTTCATTGCTGAAAAATGTTCAAAATCAGGGGTTTTAGTTGGCACCACAAAAAAAAATGAAAACGGACTTATTTTTTTCTAATTTTCTTTTTCCAAATAGAGAACATATATATGCAGTGTAAAAAATAAATTAATTAATTTTTATGTATATTTTTCTCATTATAATATTTTGAAGTCCAAGATAGCTAAATTTGACAGTTTTCATTTGGTGTCACCTTTTGACTACTAAATTTATCATTAACCAAAAAAAATACCCTTTTCGAGAAGAATCTCTCACCTAGTAAAAAAAAAATTAATTTTTTTTTTAATATCAGTTAATATATTTTTTTTTTAATTTCTAATCATCCTCTTTTTGAACTTTAAAAAGATACTCGCAATGTTTAATTAATAAAAAAATATTAAAATGAATCAAAATACTAAAAAAATTATATCTCTAGATTCATGACTTCAATCTCTACAAAAGGGTATTTTTTGATTTTATGTAAAAAAATATTCTGCTTGAAGAAAAATTGAGCAGAAGTGAAAAGTTTCAGAAATACAGAGTTTTTGACCTTTTTCCTACCACATCACATGACACATAGGATAGTCCGGCTGGACTACCCTTAGTTCTAACATTGAAAAAAAAAAAAAAAAATTTAATGGCACCATTTGAACTAAGGGAGTCTGACCAAACTGAGTCCGACCGGACTACCCTCTGTTGGCCCAAAGTGTGACACAACTCCATTCTTTGGCCCGTCGATCATTGGTGCATATGCAAGTTGGTCTACAATCACTTGTCCTTTGATGTCTTTTTATCCACATATTCAATATCGAATTCACTTCACATCATGACCCACTTAGCCAGTCTACCTGAGAGAGTTTCTTTGTTGAGTAGGTATTTTAGTGGACCAATTCTTGCTATGAGATTTTTTTTATGAGTTGACATGTAATGATACATTTTTGGTACAGAAAAAACCATGGCAAGACACGCATGCTCAACTGGAATATAATTAAGCTCATATCCTATCAATATGCAACTGATTAGTAGATAACTCTTTCTTTTCCTTCATGGTCTTGTTGTGCCAAGAGTACCCCCAGTGTTGTCATCATTGCCGATATGTAAAGTAACAATGATTTTCCTTGGATTGGTGGCATAGGCACTGGTGGATTCAAGAGATAGTCTTTGAGGATTTGAAAATCCTATTGACATTTGTCATCCCACTTAAACTTGATGTTCTTGTGAAGAAGATGATGAAACAGATGACACTTATCTGCAAGTTGCTCTATGAATCCACGGATTGACTGAAGTCTTCCTTGCAATGACCTAATTTGATTGATGTTCTTAGGAGGAGGCATCTCTAAAATAACTCCATATGAATTTTGTTGGATCTTCTTCAATACCTCATTGTGAGACAATGTATCCTAGGAGTTTCCCGGAGGTCACCCCAAAGACACACTTGGGATTCAATCTAACTTTGTGCTTTTCCAAGTGATCAAAAACCACTGATAGAATATCCAAATGTTCTTCCCTTGTAACTAATTTTCCCAAAAGATCATCTACTTAATCCTCCATGGTAATATGCATGATGTTGTGAAACATTTTTATCATGGCTCTCTAATATGTGGCATGTGTGTTCTTTAATCCAAAGGGCATGACATTCCAACAAAAGGTACCCCATGGACATGTGAATGCTATCTTGTGTTGATCTCTAGGTGCTATCTAGGATTGTACCCAGAGAATCCATCCATAAGTGATAACATTGTGTGGCCTACTGTGAGATCAACAATTAAGTCAATGTTTGTTAAAGTAAAGTCATCCTTGTGACAAGATTTGATGATGTCTCTAAAATCTATGCATACTCCTATGTTGTCATCTAGTTTGTTGACTGGTACAAGATTAGAAATCAACTCAAGATAGTCGATCGGTCTGATGAATTCAACATCCAATTACTTTTCAAGCTCAACTTTTACTAGTAGTGTCACCTATGGATGCACCTTACACAACTTTTGTTTAACTTGGTAATATGATGAAACAATAAGGATTCGGTCAAATACTAAGAGGGGGGGTGAATCAATAGATAGAAAATAAACTAAATTTTCACCAAACTTAATCCCAACTCATAAACAACTTACTAAACTAATCGGTTTAGTCATTGTATCAAAAATTGTAATTGCACTATCAAACTTTACCGGTTGACCTAAACATCAATGATACAATGTAACAAATTTGAAACTCACATACCATTTAACCAAAACATTAAATCACTTTACTAACATTAGTAATATCTCATTTCAGATCACTTCTAGTCATCTAAACATATCTAAGTGGCTTTACCAGTTAATCATATCAACCATATCAAAACATATCCACAAAATCATTCACCACTTGACACACTGATTTTTCATGTGGAAACCCAAATGGGAAAAACCATGGTGGGGATGTGTTACCCCATTATTTTGTTGATAGTGAAAGTCTTTGTCTTGAGCAAAATAATGTGTCATTAATGTTGCCTCCCCCATTCAGCTTGATCTGTCCTTGGCTATATACCTTTTTCTTTACAATTCACTTTTTTTGTCCCAATGAACCCGTGTGTTGAACCTGCGTCTTGGTTCAAGGTTCAAGGTTCAACTGGTGCCTTCATGTGTGTCATAGCTTTTTTTTGTTGTTAAGAAGGCGAACTTCAATGTTTAAAGATGGTTTTGAAGTTGAACCTTTGAACCATTCTTTAAGCGGTTCAAGGTTCAAAGTTCAAGGTCCTCCTTTATGTTTGTTAAAAGTCTTCGTTCGTTCCCAATTTAGTTGTATTGAGCCACAAGGTGGATGTCCTTTTGTTCTCTCATGTTGAACTTGAACCATTGAACTTCTTGTTAAATGGTTCACGATTCAAAAGTTCATTTCAAGTTGGCCCCAAGGACATTAATAAAGCAAAGGTGGCGCGGCAAAAGGAATATTCTGAGCATATCGTGTTTTAAAATTCTAATTATGGAAAGAAATCATGGAAAATCAAGTCGTTTGTGTGGAGTTGATATGTAATAAAGAAATTTTTCAAAATCCTATCAAATTATGGGTTATCTCACATGCTCGAATGAATTATCATGAGGCAGGTGTAGGCATTACTCAGTTTTTTCGCCTCTTAATATGTAAGTTCTCAATTGTGAAATTGGCAGTTGTTATTGTTGGAGAAGAGAAGGGCACCGAAGGTAATTTCAGCTCCATACTTCTGAGGGTTTCACAGATTTGATGGTGGCAACAAGTGAGTTCTAATAATTTCTTCTCTGATGTGTTACTAGCTCAGAAAGTCAACATAATAAAATTATTTTCTTTGGAATAGAATCCTGTTCTTTCTAGAAATTGTTTGATGAATGCAAAAGTGGCTATCATGAGGTTGACTCTTTCAAATCTTGGCCACACATCATTCTTAGTTAGTACACTTCTAGAACTAGGTGACACTTCTTTAGCCCAAGCTGACTTAGGAAATTTTTTGGAAAGAGCTAGAAACCCTGAAGCTAACTCAATGATGGAAAGAATTATTAAAAGTGGTTTGATTGAACCTGTTGCATTCCCAACTGCTGCCCCTTGACCAAAATTTGTGATAGCATGTATGAACAAGTATGATGTCTGTAATAGGTGCATTAGGACTAGCAGTGGTGAATTGTTAGTAGAGATCAACAAGGAAATAGTGATGGCTGCAATTGGAATTCCTCATAAGGAATCGTATGAAGATTGGTCCATTGGTACTTCATACGCATTCTTCTCTAAGAAGAAAAGCCCTTATAAGAGCGTCATTGCTAGGAATTGGCTCCTAAAAGTTCAAAAAGGGGGTTCTCGGTTACCCAAACCTCTTATAAGAGAGAATTTCATAATGGAGGTACGGGATATTGTGATTTTGTTGAACAAACTCAAAGGGAATTCACATGCTTTCTACTGTGAAGACTGGATGTATTTTTACATTCAGGAATTGTTAGCTGGTGAGAAATATCTTGACTAGGCACAGGTTATTGCTAAAAGGCTTCATGAGGGTATGAGTAATTTTATTGGAGTGTTTGGTCTTTATGTGTCCTCATATTTATTTTATATACTATCTTGTACTAGAGAGTGGCAAGAGTTACATCATGAGCCTTGGGTGGATGGCATGAAGGTTTACGATTATTATCCACACCTGCAACAACAAAGATATGTTGAAAATGTTACAAGATGGAATGATGTTTTTGCAGGAAGACTTGTCTTTGAACGGGAGGGAGACACAAATAAAAGAACGTCAACCAAATCCATGGAGTTGATCAGTATATATGGAAGCTATTTTATCTAATTTCCTAGATTTACTTACATTAGAGTTGGGGGCTTTGAAGGTGAACCATTCAAATTACCTAGGTATGCCTTTGATAGCTATATACTGATTGAAGTTTGCAGACAACTTGCCCACATTGATAAAAAGTTAGGGGCAAAGAGTAAATCTAGAGTTGTATTCCCAATTGAACTTGGATATTATGGTTGCAAATCTATTTATGATGCTTTGAACCTAGAATTAGAGTTCAAGAAACTGAATTTACAGCCCTACATTGCCCGACGTAAGTTTGATAGTAGAGGCTATGATGTGGAACATTTAAATGTCGATGCCAATTTCTTTCATCAACCCCAATTAGAAGATTATTGGTAAAATTGCTGCGATGAATTTGAAGTAAGAAGGATATTATAGTCAAGGTTCACTTTGCAACAGATTGTTACAATGAGATTGTCAATAAATATGGCAGGAATACAAGAAGAAGAGGGAGAAGATGTGTTAGATCATGAATTCAATGTAAGGGTTCAAGGGAAAGCCATCCCTAAAATTGATTGGGACAAGAGAGAAGAAGAAAGTATCCAGGTCAAGTCCTTCAATGTTATAAGAAGAATGAAGAAGTGGTTAAGGAGACGCAAATTTAGAAAGGAGCCAATCATTACTCCTAGAGATAACAGTTGGTCCACTTCATGCTGCAACACAAATTCCCACTTCCTCCTCTCATGTAATTATTGGTATTGCAGGTGTCACAAGGCCAAAAATTAGAGAACTTAAAACCAAGAGGTCAAAGAAATCCCAATTGAATTCCTTAGCGGTTCGAGTCACTTGTTCTAGGAGAAGAAAAAGAAACGTGGAACCAATAGTAGACCAGATTGTTGTGGACTTAGATTCAAGTGAGGAAACCCAAGTGGCCATGGATGAGCAAGTATCAAATAATCCTTCAGTTCAAGATGCAAATATAGAGAAAGAATCTAAAGAAAATCCAAACCCAATGAACACCATGACTATTGTCGATCCACCTGATAATCAGACACCTCCACCCAAATAAACTTTGAGTGTTTCTCGATGGCTTGGAGCTTCTATTGGCAAGAAACAAAGTGTGGTTCCTATTACCATTCCCATGGAAGATATTGTTAGTAAGTGTCTTGGAAAAATATCCAAACCCAAAAAGCTTAAAATAGAGGCTATGGTGGAGGTTGATGATGATACAGGGCACTGGGTAGAAGAAGTGGCAAATCCTATCTCAGATAAGGACCTATAAAATGCCACTGAAAAAGATTTTATTGTTGAGAAAATTGACCTAGGAGTTGCTTCAAGAGCTGTGGATGCCAAACATTTGGAATCCTCCACCAAAAGAATGATATCCAGAACCTGGAAAGGTGAGAAGGACAATCGGGAATTGAAACAGGTTGTTACACAAATGGAAAAATATACCAATGTCATACATCACCCGAGTCCTCAGCGTTTGTTGTAGATGTCATTGTCTTTTGACCCTAAATCACCAGTAAACCAGAAACTATTGGATCGGGTTCAAAGAAGTCATATGATAGCTGAGATTTTTGATGAATGGCTTGACTCCATAGTGCAGCAAGGCACAGATTACATTGCTATCTTAATCAAGGTATATGATAATGCTATAGCTATGAGTAAAGAGCTGGAGTTGGAAGCTATAGCATGGGACAAAGAAAGAAATAAAAGGGTAGCGGTTTTGGCACAAATGAATGATGTACATAAATTTGGGATCATGAAATTTATTGTCAAGAAGCCTATGGATAACTTGGATGACAATATACTGTATGTATCAAGGAAAAATGTTGAATGGAGAAAATCAATCATCAAACAGGGTCATGAAGAATCCATCAAATTATTAAAAGGATTGAAAGAGCTCATTGATACGATGCAGAAATATTTGAAATGCATCGATATAAAGCTCCTAAAAGATGATGGACAGACAATTGAGCATGTAGGAAACATGGTCAAAACTTTCAAGGAGAGAGTGCATCTCATTAAAGAAACAAAGTCTCTAACTACGGATGACTTCTCCAAGGTGGCTAGGATTGAGTCAATGTTGGTAGTTTGCTTTGATCATCTTGAAACGCATAAAATAAAAGTCATGTAGGTAAACATGGATAAAGAAGTCTGGAAAAAACTCATTCTGCATATTGGTCTCATGCATTATCAAGTCATCCTCAACTTCTCAATGACACACTTGGAGTGGCAGAATGTTTGTGGCACTACGGGAAAATAGGATAAACCAATTGTTTCCTCTACCACGTTGGAAGCTTGATCAGGTTGTGAATGAGTTGTCATTCTATCTTTGGCTCTTGGCCATTTAAGTTTTATTCAGTTTTAAACAAGACAGTTTCTAACTCTAGGATAGAGTTTAAAATGATCTCTATTTATTTTTCAGAAATGATTAGACTGGACGCTATATATTTAATTAAGCAAGCTTTTATGAGGGTCTGAAAAACTTTGATTTGGCTCAGCAGACTTAGTTTTCTTTTGGAATTTTCAATTAAGACATTTTATCTATGAATGAAATGATATATTTTGTGCAACCTTCAAATATGTGTGTTTGAATGAAAGAACAAATCTCTGTTGGGATATATGTTTGTCTGTAGAATATTTTACTTCTTTGCTTATCTGCTTATTATAAGTCTATGAATTCAATCAATTAAGGAAATTACTTGTTTGTTGTTGTTTGAATGATTTTGTTCCCCCTTTTCCTTTGAGGCATGAGTGAGTCTCAATCAGAATTCATAATACATTAAGTACACTTTGTGAAATAAGCTTTATAAGAGTGAAATATTCAAAGTTCAAGTATGTGGGATTTACATTTATGAATAATTATTTTGAACCATTCATATTGTGTTGACAAATGGATGTGGAAAACCTTTCTCACTTTCTGGTAAAAAGTGCATTTCTTTGTGATTACTTTGCATAAAAATTCATTGAATATCATACGGGGAGCTGCACCCTTATGTATAGGGTAAACCAACAATTGGTTCACCCCAATGGTTGGTTTCTTTTTCTTTTCAGTAGCGGTATGCATGAGTCATTATAAAAAATATTAGAGATAGGCAAATCTGTTAACCAACGGGATGAATACCCACAAGTATCTTGAACTCTTCTTAAGTTCGCCCTGTTAGGAGCCAAGCCTTGTTAGAAGCTTATACAATAATGTCCTATTAAGAACAATTCTAGTTAGGGACCACCTGGTTAAGGGATTGACTACAATACCCTGTTAAAGGCAATACCCTATTAGGAGTAACCTCAATAGAGGATTTCAAATCCAAACTAATGGATCACCTGGTTAGAGGATTTAGACAGCACCAAGCCTATTAAAGCTTACCCAGTTAGGGGATTTAATTGTTGTAATGGTTAGAGAACAACAGGGTCTTTGTTGATCTAGTAATAGCACTCCTCTGCTTAATTAGATCATTTTATGCTCCTATCTGCCTTCACAACATTTTGCAGACACTCCTTCTGGTTCGGCAACAATCACACTACCACACTTAACCCAATTTGCCAACACAATTACAAAATAAATCATTGATCTTATAATAAAATATAATAGGTTGGTAACAAATCACAAAACCTACAAATCTAATAGAGATTACAAACATATAGGTTCAATCATGACCATTAGATTACATAGCAATCAACTACAAATTGTTCTAGACAACTTGAACCACTCTTGGATCACCACACATTGGATCATGTAGCTCATCACGTGGTTATCACTTCATGCTATATATTTTATCATTCCCAAGATAAATGGTTATCTTCACACGCCAAATCCACTTTGAAACTCATCACGTGCATCATGCATATGTGGCATCTCCATCTCCAATCACCATTCGATCAATGATCAACACAGCCGATTCTCCAAGCTCCATTGGTTAGGGTTTTCTTATCAACTGGTTAGGGTTACCAGTTGATCACTCTGCTTCTAATACCAATACCAATACTAGTTTCCTTCATTGCTTTACTACTAGTTGCACTATTGCATCATTACTGGTTGCAATACAACTCCATTACCAGTTATAATTGACATCAATGACAACACTATACTTCATCAATGCAATCTTCATGCAATGCCAACATAACTAGTTTTGTGCCTAGAGTGACCATTAGGTGATGCATAACTAAATATGTATCAGGTCAAGGCATATCTGTGTATGAGCATGCAAAAATTATGTATCAGGTCAAGGCATATCTGTGTATGAGCATGCAAAAATTATCTCTTTATGTGAAGAATTTTATAAACTTTGGTCACTCAATTTCTATCAAGGATTGTGCAAGAAATATGTTATGCGGTACCTCTTATGTCCCAATGTTTGTTTTTATGGTTTCTTCGATCAACATAAATGACTTTTCATCATATGATGTCGTGGGGAGAGAGTCAAACCTTCCATCCTCAAGAACCTCAAAGAGGTTCTAACCATTATATGTGTCCATTATTTTTACTTTTGGGGGGTTGGAAAGTGCCACAATGTGGTTTTCACTAAAATACCCATTATTTTATTTTATTTTTTATTTTTTTGTGATTGGAAGGTTTGGCACCCTCTCCAAAGTATGCCAGACTAACCTGCATTATGGTTCCTGAGAGGGATATCATCTCTTATATCAAGGTAGTCAATGAAAGCCTCATCATTTTGAAATGTGTCAAGTTGTGGAGGCCCACATTGGTCGTAGACAATGAGTTGTGGGTGGATGATAGGAAGGCCATTGATATGTTCAAAGTTGGTAGGTGTAAGGATAAAGACACAAGAATCTTTGGGTATTTTGATTCAGTCATTGAGGTCATCATTGGTACTCTCCTCATTAATCTTGATCGTGAATGAATCTAAATCAACATCACTAGAAGGACACTCAGCATCAAGAGTTCTCACTTTTTGTGGTTTTCTCCTAGAGCCTCAAGACATAGAGGGTTCAGGATCCTAAAAAGTATTTATCCATGATTCATCACTATCTTTCTTTTCTTAAGATGCCAAACTAGATGATGTTGCTTGACCACCTTTAAATAGTGCTCAAAATTTTTCTTCATCAGTGGGTTCACTAGGTTCTCTACAAGTTTCTACAAGATCATAATCACTAGATGATTTGTCAAAACCCCATTCCCATTCATTTAAATCTATATAATAGTGTCTCTCTTGTTGTTGGTCATTAGTGGAAGTAGGATGAGTGATTTGTAATGTTGCTTGGGAACCGAGACCACGTAATCTTAATTGTGAAAAACCAAGTCCTTTTGTCTATTATTTCTTTGGTACTAATTTAGGTTCCAATGGTTCAACAATACCTTTCTTTTGTAGGCCAAAAGGACTTCTTCCATCATATCTCATCTTTTGTAGAAACTTGAAGCCTTTTCCATATTTCTCTATTGTTTTGTGATGTGGTCTCAATTAGGCTCTTCTTCTAGCTCCTTATAAAGCATCTTATAAATATCTTCTTCCATTTCATCCCATTTCTTGATGGTAGTGGGATCCCACTTGATTTAATGATTGCTGATATTTTTCTTGAAGGATGTGGTCTACCGTAATTCTTAAGAGAGTCCATTAATTGTCTTATATACATGGTTTTACTTAGATTATATTCTCTGATGCCTTTGTCCTTGAATTTTCCTTTAAGATTTTCTTTCGTTGAAGTGGAGGCTTTCAATGATTTTGGATCAATGTATGTCGAAGATGTAGTAGCCTCTCAATTGATTGGGACTATTGTTTTAGGCCTTGGCTGAAGATTGTTGCAATATATGTACAAATTTGGATCACCTTTGACTAGCACTTCAACTCCATTATGTGGAAACTTAATACATTGGTGATAAGTTGAAGGCATTGCTCTAATTTCATGTACCCATGGGCATACCAAACGTATATTGTATGTGAATTCAACATCAAGGACTTGGCAAACCACATCCTTCATTACTGGCCCAACGCTTAGAGGTAGGGTGATTGTTCCTTTTGAGGAGCATTCTTCATTATCATATGCCTTTATGGCGATCTTGTTTCTAGAATCCACAGTATTTTCAAAGCATCCTAATTGTATGATAGTCAGATTCAATGTACAAATATTGAGACCTGCTCCTCCATCTATCAAGACTTGTTTTATGCGATTTTTATGGAGGAAAGATTCAATGTGAAGTGGTGCATTATGTGGTTGGTATGGAGTGTTGCAAGGTGTACACCCTTGGTCTCCTTGTGTTGTGTAGCGCAACGCTTAGGTTTGTGACATGGCTTAACCACCTCCTAAGGATTCTATAAGTCTAGTGGTTGTATCGAGCATTAACAGATTGATCTTTTAGTGCAACGACAACTACACTTGTAACAAGAGGTATCAGAGCTTGGTCACAGGTTCAAACCCCTCACTTGCACTAGGGGGGTTGTTGCAAGGTGTGTGCCCTTGGTCTTCTCATTTTGTGCAACGCAACACTCAGGTTTGTGACATGGCTTAACCACCTCATGCAGATTCTATAAGTCTAGTGGTTGTATCAGGCATGAACAGGGCGATCTTTTTGTGCAACAATAACCGCACTTGTAACATGGAGATGTGTCATCTACTTTTGTGAATGTAAGGAAATATTGGGTGGAAAGGTATCCCACCATTGTGTGAAACTGGTCCACATTTAGATTGGTAGGAATGGATGTATCTCTCAAGATTTTTTCCAAAATGGCTTTATGTGAGGGGGAAATGCCCAAATGCTCAAGGATGAAGATAAGAGTGGGTGTCTTCCATTATTGGTCTACAAGGTAACACACATTCTTGATAGATGATGAAGTTGTTTTGGTTGAAACACCTTGTAAAATAACTTTACCCATTTGAGTAGTGACATTGCATTCGGGGGTTTTTTCATTAAATGATGAAGATGAAGTTGCTTTAGGTTCAACGCCTCACAAAATAACCTTACCCCTTCAAGTAGGGCATTCAGTGGTTTTTTCATGTGCTACATAACATGCCCCAACTTTTCACTTCTCGAGCTAGGAGCCCCCCTTTGCTTCACTTTGTTTTTTTCATGTTTTCCTTTTGTTCACACTTCGAAGCCCCGGGTTCCCAAGATCTTGAAGTGCATTTTGTTCCTTTTTTTCCTTTTCTCTGTTTGACTTTGGAGTTTCAGGATTTCAAAACTTCGAATTCTTCATTGTTTTTTGCTTTGGAACTTTGGAACTCTAGAATCCCAAAGTGTCCCTTTGTTGGTTTCTCTTTAATTTTAGAACTCTGGACCTTGGAGTCTCAAAGTCCTGTGTTTGCTTCTTGGAGGCCCGGGATCCCAAAATTCTGGAAGCCTAGGTTCTCTCTTCATTTTGTTTGTTCCTTCTTTGAAGTTCAGGAACTCCAAAGTTCCAAGGTCGTTCTCCTTTTGACCTTTGGAACCTCAAGATCCTGGAACCCTGAAGTCATTTGCATGCCTCAGAGTCCTACATTATGGTTTGTTTGTTTCTCATCTATGATTGTCGCGTGTGTGTTTTGGTTTTCATTTCGTTGTGTGTTGTTGCTTGTGTGTCTTCGTTTTCATGTGTGTGTCCTCTTGTTGGTTGGTGTTTCATCTTTCTCATGTGTTCATCCTCTTGTTCGTCGTCATTGTCATTGTAATTGCCATGGTCCGGTTGTCTCTGTCTTCTATAGGTTTAGGTTAGCATAAGCACAAAAGATCTACAGAATCCAAAAAAAATTGAAAAAATGCAAAAACCCTAAAAATCATAAAATCCAAAAAATTGTAAAATTTGAAAAAACAAATAAAAATTGAAAAACGTGTGGAAATACAAAAAAATGAATCTTAAAATTTATTTCAATTAAAATTAAGTATTAAAATTAATAAAAGTTTACTTTGATATTTTAATTACTTTAAAAGTGAAAATTGCTTTAAAACTTTTAACTATGTTAAAGTTTCAATCAATTTAAATTTTTTTTTTTTTTAAAAGTAATTTTTTTTTTATCGATAAAAGGTCGAAGCCAGATAATTTTATTAATTGAAAAATAGTTACAATTACACCTCCATTCAGTGTGGGCACCGGTAGGAAAGAAAACCTCCGGTCTAGCCCAGATCATGTAAGGATCAGAAGAAAAAATGAAATTTAAGTTACAATAATGGGGATGATAATGGTTCCCTATCCATGGTAGTCTAAGTTACAATAATGATAATGGTTCTTTGTCAGGATAGAATTGAAGAGGCTTGAGAAAATCCCTTCTGTGTGTGTGTGTCTCTGTGTGTGTGTGTGTGTGTGTGTAGATTAAGCATTCATAAGTCTTTTATAATATAAGTCTAAGACATATGCCAAGAGTTTTTATCGCATCTAGCCAAGAGCTAAAAGAGATTCATGATGAAAGCTCTTTCCTTGGAATGCTTAAGGAATTTTGAAAATCTTCCCTTTAGATGAAAGGCCATTTATGCTAAAGGGTAGTATCCTGCAAATAGAAGTACAATTACAAGAAGATATATGTGTGTGTGTGTGTGTGTGTGTGTGTGTGTGTGTGTGTGTGTGTATCTTGCTGGAGCCGATTTGACCATAAATTTAGAAAGTGGAATAGAGGCTCACATGACTAATAAAAATAGCTAAACCCATAAGCAGAAATTAGTGAACTAAATAGAGCAAAACAAAACTAAGGCTAGATAGTATATAGATTAAGCATCCATAAGTCTTTTATAATATGTCTAAGACATAGGCAAGCAGAAAACTATTGAGAGTTTAAAGGTGACAAAAGGAGAAACCCAAGATAGAACCCCCCATAAATGGTCCAATAATTTCATGCTCGGAGCTCTAATAGTGTAATGCCCTGCCAGGAACCCTAAAGGAAAAACATCACAATCTATGCAACTAAGGGTGAAGTAATTTTTTTTTTTTTCTTAAAGGAATAAGTGCTTGTATTAAACCATTGCACATCTAATAACACAGCGGAAGTCTAACTCCTGAATTTCCTAAGGGTCACCAACAAAGATTATTTCATAATTATATTAACACCGCAGAAAAACCTAATGTTTAGCTTTATAGGAAAATTAAATGTTTAAGATAAAATTTCCACAATGAAAGAATTCAAAGTACTCCAAAGCAATCATTTAATATATACAAAAGAATTAAGTAACTGAAATAGCATGCCTTCCAATGTTTCTCTCTTTTACAATATTCGAAAATACATATTTTCAAAAATTACATCATTAATTAAAATGTTACAAAACGAAGGTTACATAAAGTTTTGATTCAAGATCTCAAGTTTTCAACTGAACAATGGTCACGAACAAGAGTTGGTACATGAACCACGAACCAAGAACATTAGCGAAGCCCTTCCTCGCCTGAAGATACATTCTAGTACATTCGATGGTAAGTGACACTACCACCTAACCATGTGATTCCAAAAAGGAACCACCCCACCATGCTGGAGATAGTAGATAACCCTCAAGCAAGCAAAATAAGACAAGCACGAAAGGACTACAAGACTCCACACACATACATGTGACTCAACTCACAAAACACTAGTGACTCTAAGGAGAAAGTGTCACCGCATGTCTTACGGTGGATACCATGGTACAACCTCCATAGGTCTCGGCCCCCATCCTGGGTTATCCTGGTAACCTCTCCCGAACCTCTAGTTCCAACTAAGTCTCATGTGGACCCTACCAATCCTTTCATGAAGACAAGGTGGTAAGTTTTCCATTCCAGGCCTTCTCACTACATTATGAGCCCTGTACTAGCACTCACCTATGTACGAGGCACATTATTTTATTTAACATTTATTCTACCCTCCCCTAATCATTTATTAGGTTATCACTTTCTTAACCAACTTCCGATGGGTTATCCTGTCATCCACTTCAGGCATGACCCCTGCTCGAAAGCCACTCTCTCTCATAGGAAACTATAGGATATTTCTCTCTACGGAACTCTATGGTGACGCAAATAGCCATACCTAATCCTTACATACCACAGGTGAAAGATACATAATTACTAACCTACGGTTGACCATTTGCACCAAACTCACAATGGCTCACTTCCTTAAGGTTATACATCTATACCTGACCAAGAACACAGTAACACAAGACATAATGACCACATAACGCAATGTATGATAAAATTTAGACTTCACTGCAACCACCATTTAAAAAAGGCAATCTTACGTAATAACATCCAAACACATAAATAACTTGCAATAAGAACAAATGTTGTTATTTGGTAGAGAAAAGAGATAATTTAACCTAAGACTCTTTAGGATAGTCTAGACAGCATAAACTCAGAATTTAATACCTTACAACATGATTAAGAGATCAATTACTCTTGTTAACTATTATAGGAAAGCAACATTATATTATGGCAACCTCGATAATTTCCAAATTCCACTTATACCATAATTAAGGATCAAAATAGATATATTTATTTCTTCATAGAAGTTTTACAAGAAGACATAGTACATTTCTCAACTTATAATAGATAGAATGATGTCTTTATTTCTTGACACTAGAAGGGATACAACACATTACATCACTCTTCCGGAGAAGATGGAGAAGTGCACTTGTCAGACTCTATAGGATCTAAAGGAGTATAACCTTCAGATTCACTTTTACTCAGGGGAAAATACCCCATGGACTCATTATCGCTTAAGGGGTATACCCCTCCAACAAGTCAGAACTTATAACTATCAGCCTTACTGCTGAGCACTCTAGCTCAAGCTCTTTTCCTTTTTCAATAGTAATTTCTTTTGTTGGACACTAAATAGGATCTTTTCCTATCTCTTTGCTCTCTTCAGTAGTTGGGTTCACTTCAGTAGGGATGTCATCCAAGACAGGCTTGACAGGTGTCAGAGAATCTTTCTTGACTTTCAGACAACTGGCATATCCAGCTATGGATTTTTGAGCTATCTATTTGACACACACCATCTCCATAATGTTTCAACAATAAGCCATTACTTCCCAGACTCTCCTAGAGCAACATCTAATAAACCTTAATAACTAGGTTTTGAACGCAAGCATAAAATTTCTTTTATATAATAACAAGTGTGCAATATGTTCTTAAACAAAATTCCACTACTATAGCTATAATGTAATTACACTTAATATTCTATGATTTTTCATTAACTAATCCAAACAATAAATGATGCTTCACCAAAACTATAACATAAGTAAGATCATAATCATTACTTATAACTAAGACTTTGTAAATAATAATGATCCAAAACCTAAAGACATTCCTGACCTTTTGAAAAGTTAACCAAGATGCAAGACCTCAACGCCCTTCTGCCGAATGATAGCATGCCTTGCTTACGAACCTTATCTTCAATATACTCTAAAACTCTATCACAAAAACCAACTCTCTTTGATACTTCCTAAGTATTCTCTCTATCTCTCTATTCTACTCTATTTTTCTCCTCTATTCTAATTCTTTCCTCTTGAGTCCACCATCCTTCCTTCAATGCAAAATGAATTCTCCTCTTCCTCCTTACTCCCACCTCTATTTATACTAAAATTACCCATGACTTCTCCTAAGTCTGAGGCTCCGTTATGGTGTTTGATGAGGAGTCTTTAATGGATTACTTTGAGTTTCATCTTCACTTAAACTCAACTCTTTGATTATTCTAGCCGTTTATCGATCCTTATCCTTACATGTCTACATGTCACTACAGTTCGTAAAGCATGGATCGACTATGCAACTCTCCCTATCGATGATTTTCCTATTACCATGGCAAACTACTCTATTATCTGATCCATAACAGGTAGTGCAAGTATCGATCACGTGGGTTATGTTTTGGAAGGAGTAGTTGCTGTCAGTTTAATCCTTGCGAAGATTTCAGTCTGCCTCCATGATTAATGGAGAAATTTGCAACTTCCCTTTAGACATGGCACCATGTGCCAATCTACTCCTCTCAACTATGGTCTCCCACAAGTTTTTTATCATAATCATATCCTTAACAATGAGTTTCTACTTCCTAGTGGCAGCATGTTGCAGTCGACGTCTGGTTTGACAGCGAGCGAGAGGGGGGTGTCGGTGTTTGTTGCGATGTGGAGTAGTTTTATTAATATGAAAGGAGGCGTGAATAATGGAAGGGAGGAGGTGTGTGAAATATGAGGGAGGAGGGTGGTCGGTGGTAATACTAACCCCTCCCTTTATTAATGGGGGTGGTCGATATTACTATCAACCACCCTATCCATTAGTTAAATTTAATTAACTTTATTAAACCCGCCACCTTCCATTATTTAGTTTTTAATTTATTTTAATTTTATTATTATATGTTTAATATTTAATTAATGGCTTTCATTAAAATATTCATACATTAATCCCTCCTTAGCAAATTATAAATATATATTTTGGTTTTCCCCATATTTATAATTAACGACTTTTCATATATATATTCAAACAATTGAATTATATATATATTACACATTCGAGAAGTATATTAAATATGATATATATATAATTCTAATTTATATTCATGCATATTCAAAAAAACATAATAGTTTAAATCGACGATATTATCCAATGATAATTCAATCACTTAAACATTATTTCAAATAACTACATATAAACGGCAGTCGCCCCCCCACGTATATAATATATATACATATATTCAAACGATCAAGTCGCAATTATCAAACTGACATGCGTAAGAAACTCATATATTTGTAAACAACATTAAGACACTAGATCACTTAACCCTTTTGTTTTCTTCCAAATATAAAACTACTTTTTACTCTTATAGACGAAATAAAAGTAACAATTACCAATAACATGCAATAATTAAAAACACAAAACACACAAACTGAGCAAGCATCAAGAGACTTCTCATAAAGGTCAAACAACAAAATATGAAAACTGAACAAGTTGACAGAATGACTAATTGACGACACTCACCCGAGTGTAACTGACTAAAAATGGGGTCAACTACTATCTCCTCCACTTCCATTGGAAAATATAAGGCATGCTCAGACCCGTGTAGCCAGGTGGAGATGTTACCTCGTACCTACCCGGTACTTGTACCTGCAATATATTGCATCACCGAACCACACATGCATATATACCATATATAAAACACGACATACACATCGATGAAGGAGAATCACGACGTTCCCTATCTCACCAAAATGAGTGAAGGAAAATCATCCCCTTGCATCCAATACACTCACAGATACACAACATACATTGCATAAATAAAGTAAAGTGTTAGTACATTGCAATAAACCATACTATGCCATAAATCACAAGTATAGAAATAGTGTAAATAAATCATGCATCTCATAGTCAAATTAAGCATGGAATAATGTCATATAAATCTGAATAACAATTCATGGTAATGTATCCACTGAGAAAGACGAATAGTAAAATATGAGTTCAAACGAGTAGGGGTACTACATTCTCCCCCCCAAGACTAGGCTTACTCCTGGAAGCCTGAAACAAATAAGAATACAACTCTCTCATCTTCATTGCATCCTCCCAAGTCACCGAGGTCTCATCATTTGGGTCCCATAGGACCCTTACCTGGTCGATGGTGTGACCCCTGAGGATCAAATCCCGATGCTGAAGAATGTGCATGGGCTCCATGGAAAGCTGCCCATCCTTGACCTGCAAAGAGTTCCAATCAAGAACATGTGTCACATCGGGGTGATATGGTTGAAGAATTGAAACATGAAGACATCGTGGATGCGGAATAGACTCGGTGGCAAGGCAAGACAGTAGGCAACATGACCTATCCTCTCAAGAATCTCAAAAGGGCCAATAAACCAAGGCACCAGCTTAGAACAACCCTTTCCATAATAGATCGGACTCTTCTGTGGACGTACTCTTAGAAACACATGATCGCCAACCGAAAACTAACGATCTACCCTATGAGCATCTATATACTTCTTCTACCTATCCTGTGTAGCTACCAAATGCTCACAAATCTGCCCAACCTGTTGCTCCATCTCCTGAAGAATATCCGGGCCTATAAGCACCCTATCCTCTAACCGATCCCAACTCAAAGGAGTGCGGCAAGGACGACCATATAATGCTTGAAAGGGGGACATACCTATGGAGCTATGATATCCATTGTTATAAGAAAACTCTACTAGATAGATATAATCCTCCCAATGTGACTGCTAGTCCATAACATACATGTGAAGCATGTCCTCCAAAACCTGATTCACTCTCTCTATCTACCCATCTTTCTCTGGGTGATAAGCTGAACAAAAGTTTAACTGAGTCCCCAAAGCATGTTGAAGTGAGGTCCGTAATCCTGAGTTAAAGACAGGATCTCTATTAGTGCCTTGGAACCCCATACAATCTCACTACTTCTTCCAAGAAAACTCATGCCACCACTGCTGCTATATAGGAAGCTCTAATAGGAACAAAATGAGCAACCTTAGTCAATCTGTCAACTATGACCATGATGGCACCATGACGATGCGAAGAGATAGGCAACCCAACAGTGAAATCCATGGAAATGATATCCCATTTCCAATCCGGTATCAAATTAGGCTGAAGAAGCCCTGCCGGGTGCTGATGCTCTGCCTTCACCTGCTAGCACTCTAAGCACTTCGACACAAAATCTACAATGTCACGTTTCATGCCTTCCCAATGATAAATTTTTCTAAGATCTGCGTACATCTTCTTCACACTTGGATGTGCCGAATAAGGTGCACAATGGGCCTCAGTCATGATCAAGACGCGAAGACCCTCCAAAGAAGGTACATAGATCTGCCCATGGTGACGAAGAAGTCCATCTGCCTCAAGATTATATCCAAAATATCTTCCCTCTAAAGGTCTTCCGGACTCTATCATGGTTCTAACATCCTGATACCAAGTATCCTAAGGAAGAACTCTGAGAATCCTCTCTCTCAAGTCAACTCCAAGGGACAATGCCGAAACTTCATGCCACCTACGACTCAAAGCATCTGCCACTACGTTCTCTTTTCCCTGAATATAACAAACCTCAAAATCATACTCGTAGAGGAATTCCATCCATCTCCACTGTCGAGCATTCAAGTTTGGCTGTGTGAAAATATACTAGAGACTATGGTGATCACTATGTAGTTTGAACCAATGCCCTAACAGAAAATGTCGCCATCTAACCAAAGCATGAACTACAACTGCCAACTCTAAATCATGAACTGCATAGTTCAACTTGTGGTTCTTAAGTTTGCAAGACTCATAAGCAACCACTCGTCCATCTTGCATAAGCACTACACCTATACCTTCCAAAGAGGCATCTGTGCATACTATAAAATCTCTAGATGGATCAGGAATTGCCAAAATCGGAGCACTAACAAGGAGTTCCTTCAAGGTACGAAAAGCTGACTCACATTGTTCTAACCAAACAAACTTCTTCCCTTTCAGGAACCTATTCTTCTGCATGAGGTAAGTCTTGATGAATAGACTGTTTTGGCTCAGCACTAACATGAGTAGGTGGTGGTGAAGGACTATGATGATCATAACCACGGCCCCATCCTCCACCTCTGCCTCTATTGTGACCACCCATACAGCCACCTCCCCTAGCTCTCCTAGCCATGACCGAGTACTACAAAAGAGAAAAAGATTCAGATTTATGACAAGGATAAACAAGGAAAACACAAATGTTAAGACATAAATAAAAGGTCAAGCTGAATAGGCACACTACAAACCTAGAGTACCCAGTGTTGAAACTTGGGCTTTGATACCAAATGTAATGCCCCGCCAGGAACCCTAAAGGAAAAACATCACAATCTATGCAACTAAGGGTGAAGTAATTTTTCTTTTCTTTTCTTAAAGGAACAAGTGATTGTATTAAACCATTGCACATCTAATAACACAGTGGAAGTCTAACTCCTGATTTTCCTAAGGGTCAGCAATGAAGATTATTTCATAATTATATTAACACCATGAAAAAACCTACTATTCAACTTTATAGGAAAATTAAATGTTTAAGATAAAATTTCCACAATGAAAGAATTCAAAGTACTCCAAAGCAATCATTTAATATATACAAAAGAATTAAGTAATTGAAATAGTATGCATTCCAATGTTTCTCTCTTTTATAATATTCAAAAATATATGTTTTCAAAAATTACATCATGAATTAAAATGTTACAAAATGAAGGTTACATAAAGTTTCGATTCAAGATCTCAAGTTTTCAACTGAACAATGGTCACGAACAAGAGCTGGTACATGAACCATGAACCAAGAACATTAGAGAAGCCCTTCCTCACCTGAAGATACATTCCAGTACATCCGATGGGAAGTGACACTACCACCCGACCATGTGATTCTGAAAAGGAACCACCCCATCATGCTAGAGATAATAGATAACCCTCAAGCAAGCAAAATAAGACAAGTAGGAAAGGACTACAAGACTCCACACACATCCATGTAACTCAACTCACAAAACACTAGTGACTCTAAGGAGAAAGTGTCATTGCATGTCTTACGATGGATACCATGGTACAACCTCCATAGGTCCCGGCCCCCATCCTGGGTTATCCTGGTAACCTCTCCTGAACCTCCAGTTCCAACTAAGTCTCATGCAAACCCTACCAATCCTTTCATGAAGACAAGGTGGTAAGTTTGCCATTCCAGGCCTTCTCGCTACATTATGAGCCCCGTACTAGCACTCACCTATGTGCAAGGCATATTATTTTATTTAACATTTATTCTACCCTCCCCTAATCATTTATTAGGTTATCACTTTCTTAACCAACTTCGGATGGGTTATCCTATCATCCACTTTGGGGACGACCCCCGCTCGAAAGCCACTCTCTCTCATAGGACACTACAGGATAGTTCTCTCTACAGAACTCTATGGTGACGCAAACAGCCATACCTAATCCTAACATACCACGGGTGAAAGATACATAATCACGAACCTAAGGTTGACCATTTGGACCAAACTCAGAATGGCTCACTTCCTTAAGGTTATACATCTATACCTAACCAAGAACACAGTAACATAAGACATAATGACCACATAACTCAATGTACGATAAAACTTAGACTTCACTGCAACCACCATTTAAACAAGGCAATCTTACGTAATAACATCCAAACACATAAATAACTTGCAGTAAGAACAAACATTGTCATTATAATTTAACCTGAGACTCTTTAGGATAGTTTAGACGGCATAAACTCATAATTTAATACCTTACCACATGATTAAGAGATCAATTACTCTTGTTAACTATTATAGGAAAGCAACATTATATTATGGCAACCTCAATAATTTCCAAATTCCACTTATACCATAATTTAGGATCAAAATAGATATATTTATTTATTCATAGAAGTCTTACAAGAAGACACAGTACATTTCTCAACTTATAATAGATAGAATGATGTCTTTATTTCTTGACACTAGAAGGGAAACAACACCTTACATCACTCTTCCAGAGAAGATGGAGAAGTGCACTTGTCAGACTCTATAGGATCTAAAGGAGTATAACCTTCAGATTCGCTTTCACTCAGGGGAAAATACCCCACGGACTCATTATCGCTTAAGGGGTATACCCCTCCAACAAGTCAGAACTTATAACTATCAGCCTTACTGCCAAGCACTCTAGTTCAGGCTCTTTTCCTTTTTCAATAGTAATTTCTTTTGTTGGACATTGAATAGGCTCTTTTCCTATTACTTTGCTCTCTTCAGGAGCTAGGTTCACTTCAGTAGGGATGTCATCGAAGACAGGCTTGACAGGTGTCAGAGAATCTTTCTTGACTTTCAGACAATGGGCATATCTAGCTACGGATTTCTGAGTTGTCTGTTTGACACGTGCCATCTTTGTAATGTTTCAACAATAAGCCATTACTTCCTAGACTCTCCTAGAGCAACGTCTAATAAACCTTAATAACTAGGTTTTGAACGCAAGCATAAAATTTCTTTTATATAACAACAAGTGTGCAATATGTTCTTAAACAAAATTCCACTGCCATAGCTATAATGTAATTACACTTAATATTCTATGATTTTTCATTAAATAACCCAAACAATAAATGATACTTCACCAAAACTATAACATAAGTAAGATCATAATCATTACTTATAACTAAGACTTTGTAAATAATAATGATCCAAAACCTAAAGAAATTCCTAACCTTTTGCAAAGTTAACCTGGATGCAAGACCTCAATGCCCTTTTGCCAAATGATAGCACGCCTTGCTTACAAACCTTATCTTCAATATACTCTAAAACTCTATCACAAAAACCAACTCTCTTTGATACTTCCTAAAGTATTCTCTCTATCTCTCTATTCTACTCTATTTTTCTCCTCTATTCTAATTCTTTCCTCTTGAGTCCACCATCCTTCCTTCGATGCAAAATGAATTCTCCTCTTCCTCCTTACTCCCACTTCTATTTATACTAAAATTACCCATGACTTCTCCTAATTTTGAGGCTCCATTATGGTGTTTGATGAGGAGTCTTTAATGGATTACTTTGAGTTTCATCTTCACTTAAACTCAACTCTTTGATTATTCTAGTCGTTTATCAATCCTTAACCTTACACATCTACATGTCACTACAGTTCATAGAGCATGGATTGACTATGCAACTCTCCCTATCGATGATTTTCCTATAACCATGGCAAACTACTCTATTATCTGATCCATAACTAGTAGTGCAAGTATCGATCACGTGGGTTATGTTTTGGAAGGAGTAGTTGCTATCAGTTTAATCCTCACGAAGATTTCAGTCTACCTCCATGATTAATGGAGAAATCTGCAACTTCCCTTTAGACATGGCACCATGTGCCAATCTACTCCTCTCAACTATTGTCTCCCATGAGTTTTTTATCGATATCGTATCCTTAATGATGAGTTTCTACTTCCTAGTGGTAGCATGTTACAGTCGACGTCTAGTTTAAGAGCGAGCGAGAGGGGGGTGTCGGTGTTTGCTGCAATGTGGAGTAGTTTTATTAATATGAAAGGAGGTGTGAATAATGCAAGGGAGGAGGCATGCAAAATATGAGGGAGGAGGTTGGTCGGTGGTAATACCGACCCCTCCCTTTATTAAAGGGGGTGGTTGATATTACTATCGGCCACCCTATCCATAAGTTAAATTTACTTAACTTTATTAAACCCGCCACCTTCCATTATTTAGTTTTTAATTTATTTTAATTTTATTATTATATGTTTAATATTTAATTAATGGCTTTCATTAAAATATTCATACATTAATCCCTCCTTAGCAAATTATAAATATATATTTTGGTTTTCCCCATATTTATAATTAACAACTTTTCATATATATATATTCAAACAATTGAATTATATATATATTACACGTTCGAGAAGTATATTAAATATGATATATATATAATTCTAATTTATATTCATGCATATTCAAAAAAACATAATAGTTTAAATCGATGATATTATCCAATGATAATTCAATCACTTAAACATTATATCAAATAACTACATATAAACGGCAGTCGCCCCCCCGTGTATATAATATATATACATATATTCAAACGATCAAGTCGCAATTATCGAACTGACATGCATAAGAAACTCATATATTTGTAAACAACGTTAAGACACTAGATCACTTAACCCTTTTGTTTTCTTCCAAATGTAAAACTACTTTTTACTCTTATAGATGAAATAAACGTAACAATTACCAATAACATGCAATAATTAAAAACACAAAACACACAAACTGAGCAAGCATCAAGAGACTTCTCATAAAGGTCAAACAACAAAATATGAAGACCGAACAAATTGACAGAATGACTAACTGACGACACTCACCCGAGTGTAACTGACTAAAAATAGGGTCAAGTAATATCTCCTCCACTTCCATCAGAAAATATAAGGCATGCTCAGACCTGTGTAGCCAGGTGGAGACGTTACCCCGTACCTACCCGATACTTGTACCTGCAATATCCTGGATCACCGAACCACACATGCATATATACCATATATAAAACACAACATACACACCGATGAAGGAGAATCATGACGTTCCCTGTCTCACTGAAATGAGTGAAGGAAAATCATCCCCTTACATCCAATACACTCGCAGATACACAACATACATTGCATAAATAAAGTAAAGTGTTAGTACACTACAATAAACCATACTATGCCATAAATCACAAGTACAGAAATAGTGTAAATAAATCATGCATCTCATATTCAGATTAAGCATGGAATAATGTCATATAAATCTGAATAACAATTCATGGTAATGTATCCACTGAGAAAGACGAATAGTAAAATATGAGTTCAAATGAGTAGGGGTACTACAAATAGCCAAAAAGGAACCAAAAAGAACAGAAAGCTCCCCCTATGGTAGGAACCTCAACCTTTCCTTCCCTTCTTAAGAGGGTCCTTGGAACCTGAGAACTATGGATTTGCTGAAGAGGGGTCGGCAGGAGAGGGGGAATTGGCATATCGTCTGAGATAACTTTGATGTTCTCATCTTCAAGGTAATTGATCAACCATTTGTCACGCTGAGGCTTTTTAACTTGCAGGAGTCATGAGAGGAAGGAAAAATGTATGCTTCTGATAGGGTTATAAGCTTCAAAGGCATGAAGATCCTCTATAACCAGAATGGGGAATCAAGGCACCGGTTTATTCATCTTGATATGGATATCGTAGTCTCAGGACTTTGGAGCAAAAAGTTCTTCATCAATGTTGACCACCACCCTCTCTAGTTCGCCCAGCATTTCCTTTTTGAAGATCTTTTTGCACATCTTTGCCACTACATTTCTATCTTTCTCAAGATGCATAGTTATTGCTAAGAACATTGTTGCGATTTTTGAATTAGCTCTATTCCTATCCTCATTTAAGATATAATCC